>NC_071394.1:71167952-71375452 GCF_022682495.2 Desmodus rotundus | reverse complement strand
TAAATTTTACCATTTAGACACGGCCATAATATGGTAGACAGTGTCAATAAAAGTATGGAGCAAAGACGATCCCTGTCTTTTAAGTAATGCCCTCTAATTACACACCGGAAATGATCATGTGAAGCACCTAAGCTACCTAATGGCTCTTAAAACATGTGGACACACAACAGTGTATCTGGAGTGACACAATATGCTGTCTACAAACAGGCAGGTATATGTAGAATTAATCACAGGAGTAGACATTGAAAAAAATTTCTGATGCTTTTAAAGCCTACAAGAAAAAATTACATTTCATTTGCATTTCTGACTAAAATATGTTTGCTAAAAAAATACGTTAAATGTTATTTGCTTCTTTTCAAGCAAACTGGTGGCATTGAGCCTGTTATCTTTGGCAAACTTGTCTGAACTTTTGTATCTACTGGTAATATTTTATAGATCACTAGAGGGCACTGTGGTATTTAAGCCACTCTGACCTCTAGGAATACTGGGAAAGGTCTTGAACTTGGGAACAATGTCAGAAAGGTGACAGACTTTTTAAGGGGAAAAAGAAGTTTTTGGTAACACCCTATTTTTATTTTTCAAAAACAATTCAAAAATACATAATATGTGGAAAAGTCACAATCACAAAAATATTAAACTCATTTTGTAATGTTCAGAGTTGTCACTTGGGATGCGGACAAATTTCGTTCCAGTATTCAGATGTAAATTGAGGCAGGAATGCAATTTGCATACTCCCACATTATAGCCAGCTAGTCCCTCTCTGCCTGGGCTCCAGTCTGCCGTACTAACCAGAGGTAATTTCAATGCAGAACATTCAGGCGTGCAAACTGAGAGCCGCAAATGGCTTTGAAACAATTTATGATATCCGGCCTCTTTCGACATGTATTAGCATATACCTGGTTTCTTTAACATTCACTTTGTTTTTCCAAAACCACAAACAGAGTTGCTGGAATTTCATGTGGAAGTGCTTAAGGGGCTGAAAGTTAACACCTTTGTGATCCTCGCAGCCTCACGGTGGCTGTTAAACAAAAGCCTCTTTGTCGAGGCTTTCTTGCAATGTTTTCTTAACATGTTCCAAGTAGTTTTAGGCAGGGAACTAAAGTAAACAATATGTTACCATGATAAAAACACTTGTGAAAACATTACAGAAAGCACTTAGTAGTTTCTTTCACACAAAATTCTTTACAGTTTTGAGGAGTAAAATTCATAGAAAAAAAATTTTAAAGCACATTACCAGTGAAATGTCCTTTACTGTCTATGGCCCTCAGCCTTTTTGAAAGGGTCAAAGTTCCATCTCTGGGCATTTTTTTCCAACATTTCTCTCCAAGTCATCTATTAGAGTGCGTATAACATTTATTTTGGCTTCAATAAATATACATCTGACTAATATGCAAAGGAATTTTTATTTTGTTTTGCAGGGTGCTTTTTTCCAGGAGAAATAACCAAAAAATAGAAACAAACAAACAAAACACCACCCAAAATTTCTTTCAAATGGATACTAAAACAAGGATACAAATTACACTTTTATTAGATGTGACCATCTAAAAGAAAATCTAGGGGAAAAGGGAGTATTTTCTGCAAGCATATTAAGAGTACCTGGTATTTGTGAAACTATCGGGCCTGTGTCTGATTTTACATTCTAAGTTGGAAACAGGAAAATGTGGTCATGATTTAACCTTCAAATTCACTCTCTACCTTCCCAAATACGAGTCCCTTTTTAAAAAGAAAAAGAATTATAAATCCGTGTTTTTACTGGTACAGATTGTGTGTTCAACCTGGTTTGAAAGATAAAAATGAATCTGAGTGGGAGAGGATGGGGTGCGCCAGGAGCTTCACCCATCGGCCCATCTGGATGGCACTGGACTTGTTTTTGTTTTTCTGTTATATCTAAGGGTTCCAAGCAGTGCAGTGCTGGAGGATTTCATTAAAGTTAGCAGCAGCACCTGCTGGTATCAGTTAGCTCTAACAAATACAACAGTCACGTGATAACTCATGGTTGGTAGATTAAAAAAAATCAACACTAAAACTGCAACTTGTTTTGAGAAGAAACAGGGAAGTAAATGCCTACAATGGATTGGGTATCTGCTGATTCTGATAAAGCTGTCGGGGAAAGACAACAGCATGCTGATCTGTATAGTATTTACCTTTGAAATCAAGGCCCTGTGGTATACCTCACGTTGGGATAATACTGCAGAATGGTCACAGAAAAGTATCATGTCTCTGGTTTTGATTTACCAATAGTAATGATATTTCTTCCTCAGGAGGGACAAAAAATATGCCTCATCTTTAGACCTGTGAGTCCCCTGCCCCCTCCTTTATTTAATCCCTCTCTCTGTTAACAGTGACATTTTATTGTCAGATGGGTTTTTTTATCCTGAATAATCCTGGCCTCTCTAAAAGTTACATCGTAGTAGCCTGAGCAATAAAACATCAGAAGAAAAAAAAAAAAAACATTACCACTTTCCCCTCTCATACTCTAAATGCCAGGAGGAGCCCTGGCCCATGGAAGTGCAAAAACTGCAGCTGGTAAAGGAAGCAAAGGGCAAGACATGATGGATATTCCCTCAAATAGGAATAAACTTAAGGACTCTGTGAATTCAAACAAAAATAACACTGGATAGCAGTGACCAAGGAAACACAGAAAGAGTTCTCAGGTAAAAATGTGATGACACCAAAAATTTTACCCTATGTCAGAGGTCAGCAATCTGGTCCCAGGGACGCAGACACTCCTGACCTGTGGTCCCCATGGATTTCTGTGTGCTACAGTGGGGCGAGGGTGAGCAGCTGTGGCAAAGACTCATGTATTTAGTGCCTGACCCTTTACAAAAGAAGTTTGCTATCCTCTGACCTAAAACCTCATTCAACTCTGTGAGAATTTTTACCAAAAATTTATGTTTAAAAAATGATTAAGAAGAGTCTTTTCTAAGACATCAATGCTGTGTATAGTCCCTAGGTACAAGGTCAGAAATGCTTCTCTGGCTTAAACTATCCCTCTGTTTAAGATATATTTAATTAGGTAAGTAAGAAGAGAAGTACTAATATTTTTAAAGAGTATCTAGTATGGGGTAGGCACTTTACATGATATACCTTTAAATTTTAACAGCCCTAAAAGGTTGCTTACTATTATTATCCCCAATTACATGAGTTGATACTGAAGCTCAGAGATGGTACGTACCCAGTGCAGAACACATGCTCACACTAATAGTAAGTGGCTTCACTACCCAAACTGACTTTGTTCAAAGTTTTTTTTGGACCTAGTACCTTAAAAAGAAAGTGTATAGTTAATAAAATGCACTACTTCTCAGCAGATGGTATTGTGCAGTCATTAAGAACAAAGGCTATAAAGCCAGAGTGCCTGAGTCTGGACCATGACACCACCCCTCACGAGCTGTAGGACTTACTGTCTCTGTGACTTAGTCTCCTTACCTGCGGTTGAGGGTAGTACTTTTCCAGTATCACTATAAAGTGCTTATGATTAAATGACTTACATATGTAAAGCACTTGGAATTGTGCCTGTTCCTCAGCTCAGGGTTATTTAATTATGAACTCTGACCAGGGAAGTTTAAAATCAGGGGGTTAGAGTACAGGTGAAGAAAATATGTGAAGCAACAGCTAAATCGAGGACAGAGCAAGGCTGCTTTCTGTAAGAGTGCCTTGGAGAATCCAAGCACCACTGGTATCAGTTTGCTTAAACCATAAGAAAATACCTCTAAACAGGCAGATAATAGAAGAGAGGAAGGTACCCAGAAATAAGGTGCCAGAAACAGTCTATGAATCTGGCAATTTGAGAATAAATGCTTAAAACATTTCTTCCTAATAACAATGACTCCATGATGACATCATTCAGAGAAGCCACATGCTTTTGCCTGAACCATAAGAAGTTGGGTGGCTTTTTCTTTCTTACCCTACCTGAGGACAATTTTTTTTTTTTTTTTTGCTTTTAGAGAGAGGGAAACGTCGATGTGAGAGAGAAACATCAATTGGTTGCCTCCTGTACGTGCCCAGACCAGATCAAATCCGCAACCTAAGTATGTGCCCTGACCAGGAATCAAACCCACAACCTTTAGGTTACAGGATGACGCAGCAACCAACTGAACCACGCAGGCCAGGGCAAAAGTTGGGTGGCTTTTTCAGTCCAGTTCACTGGCAGGAAAAGTTGGCTTCATTAAAGCCACTGTGCTTCCCCTTCAGACTGCATAGAGATGTAGGAGATATGAATCTGTCAGAAGACTAATTTTCCACTACATTAGGCAAGATACCAAAAACCTGAAGACAACTCTGAATTTCCAAGAGCAAAACTCATGCTGTAGAAGAAAATCAAAATCCTAAATTTGTCGTATGTGGCCAATCAACATGTAACTCAGGAAAGCACCAAGAGAACTAACTCTGAGTTCTAGAGGGTTTTTTTTCTTATCTAGCATTTATTATCCTTACACTGGTTTACAACACTCATATTTCAGTTTCAGGAAGGAAATCTCTGGTCCCTACCCCCAGGCAGTCCACATGAGTGAACATCTCCATCTGCTCTGCAGGTGGGCATGTGAGGCAGTTCTGGCTCCATCACTGTGTGACCGGCTCAGAGCAGAACACATGACTCAGTCTGAGCAATGACAGTCTGCCCAGGAATTTTTCTGGAAAAGAGATGCACTCTGGGATTGATGAACTTGTGATCTGTAACTCTTTCCTTCAGTCAGTTCAACTTGGAACAAGCTGAAGAATGAAGGCAACACAACAGATAATAGAGCAAACAGACAAAGAACCAAAACTCAAAAGACCCTGTTTATGGACCTGGATACAGCCATGCCTGAATACTACATACCACTGGACTTCCTACTTACAGAAGCCAACTACCATTCAGAATCCCCCACACACATACTTCTTTTTTGGCTTAAGCTAATTTAAGTTGCAGCCCTATAGCTTGTAAACAAAACAAAAGTCTTCTGACAAATATACGTTAGTAAGTAAGTACACTAGGAAGTATGCTAAAGTTGCAGGTTGATAGTGGACCTCTAACTCTGCTGAGCAAACATGAACTGAAAACATGCCATGTAATGTGTGAAAGCATAGCATTTGATAAGTGGTTTCCCATACAAGAGCCAGACTCCTAATATCCATAGAAAAATTAGAATCTTTTTAAAAATTAGGAATCAAGGCTAGGTCTCATTTCTAGTGACGTTTAGATTCTTTTCTTCTGTGCTAGATGTGGTTTGAAATTGTGCTGTCTTCTTGTGGAGGTGTCCCTTCATAGATATACATACATATACATAGGTGTAGGTCTGTATCATCTAATTGTCAGCTCACATTATAAATGACCTATGATTTGTGTGGAAAATATTCTTGGCTATTAACAAATTTTTTAAATGGGTCAAAACTTGGAAAACTGCCCCTTTTCCTGTGACTCTGAAATTGATACATGTCACTAAAAATATTGACAGCAATTTTATTGTTCTAGAGACTTTATAAAAATGTGTCATATTCACAGATGTTTATTAACCATTTTATAAATGAGTGAAAATAGTACCAAGAGAGAATTTAAAAGTGATTTCTGCAAAGATCTTTTCCTATTAATACCTAAATAGGAATTGGCAAATGATATGGAAATAACAACACAAAGATTCTATAATGAGTGATTTATAACAGATCAAAGCACTCACTTGAATCAAAATAATGGTAAAGGGCTATTGCTTAATTTAAAATAAACTATCACTGACCTCCATTGTTGATATTTAGAAAACTTTAGGCATCTCTTTTAAAAAAAATTGTTAAGTGCTTACATTTTTAATGCTCTTAAGGTAAAATATTAAAGCTGGGAAGCTCTGAAATAGATTCACAGATTCCCATTCATTAATCAAAAAATGATATTCACCAAAAATGCCTTGCAGGTAACAGTAGCTGTATCTCTAAGAGTGGCTTTATTATAATATTTGTATCCACATCCATAAAGATAGATGTAGGGATTGTTCTAAGAATATAAAGACCACACAAAGCGAGACACCTGCACATAAATTAGCCTGCTCCTGTTTCCTGGGGCTTGAATGAGAGAGAAAAGCTAGAGGAAAAGAACCTCCAGCACTCCCTTTGTAATACCACAGGCTTACATTTGTGCATATATTTGGTTGTTGCGTGGTATATCAGTATATTCAGTCTACATGTCAATGACAATGACATTATCAATATATTTATGAGATGACAACAATGCAGGGCAGGTAAGGGCAATATTAAGATGTAGCGCGGAAGTATTTCACTGCAGCTACACTGGACATGCCTCTGCAAGTGTTTCAGACTCAGATGAGATAACCCAAGTTTTAGTCTACTTTAATTGCAGAAATTAAAGTTACTTCATTCTCCCCCATAAGTACAGGAATCTGAATAAAAGTCAACAGCAATATTAGAAAGATTAAGAATCAATCTGTCAGCATTTGCTCAGCAACCATTTCTTACATTTACAGTCATTTGTATGAAAACAAAGAAGAGGCCCACTACACAAACTACAACTGGCTAGTAACTGTCATCAATTTTATAAAAGATGAGTTAGGATGATTTGTTACGTAGGGACATGAATAAAAGTGAAAACTAATTTATTGCAAGTTTAATATTGGGAGACTTTTTCTTTAATCACTGTCATTCTGGGAGAAAAAAAAAAAAGGTAAACATAAGCTCTTACTAAATGTATCAAACTGCCCATAGGAGTAGCTCTTTTTCTCTTGAAAGTGCAGCCCTCCCTGGAAGTTGTAACAATTCTCAAGACAGCAGTGCCAGACCTCGCGATACAGAGTCACCCTCAAAGCAGTGGTGTGGAACCCTCCAGTATAAAGGCCTTTTATGAAGAAAAGCATGAACATTGGGAAGTGCTGGCTATGTAAAAAGAAGAAAGCAATATAAAATGATTCTTACTTTAGAAATGATTGGAAATCTTCGCACACTGCTTCACAGCCTGGCCACTTGCATACACCATGTCCATAGAGAGGATGGCTATGGGGGTGCTCCTCATGAGACAAACTGAAAGAAAACACACAGGATAAGAGAAGGAATTTGCTGGCAAGGACCATCCCACCAAACACAAAATGCAGAGGAACCCACAATGGCCAAAAGTGAACAGGAACGAATCTGGGATTTCCCTTTCCCATGGATCTCATGAATTAGTTCTGCATTGTTACTTAAAAGCAAGAGTTAAATTCCCAAGGTGAATAGTCCAATGTTAGAAATGTACCACTGTGTGTTAAAAGTGTTTGACAGGCTTTTTGTTAGGTGCAAAGTTCTCACCTCAGACTACTAAGGATTCAAGAAGACAGAACTTATCTTTTAATCTACATAATGCAATGATAAAATCTGTACTTGTTTTTGAGATTCTCTTACTGTTTCCCACCCAGAATATTGTACATTTTTCTCTCCCCTTCCACCATGTGGTGCTTGGGGAAGTGTATCTGTGCACTTGCCGATGAACCGTATTCTCAAATGTTTTCTCTATTAGGTTACTGTATTCAGACTTCTTTCAGACAAATTATTTTTAGTTGTTTCTACAATCTTAGATTCTATCAAACAAAAATATAAAACTAACACTGAAAGTTCTGTTTAGTACACAAGCACATTCTCTTCAAGGGATGGACTATTTTGCAATGGTCTCTCCCTGACTCTGAACTCCAAGCACAGTGAATTATGACCACACACATTCACACATAATCATGAGCACACACACAAGTCTTGTAGGTTTTATTACCATCAGGATGTATACTCATATATTTTACTGATTCACTTTCAAAGAGCAGACATACACAAACGCCACCTGTCCCTAACTTATAATTAATCCATGGTGAGCATTAGGAGTAAACACACACACACAAAAATGACACCTTGTCAAAGATCAATAGGTCTCCCTATGGCTTTTAAATGATTTTACTGAAAATCTAATATAATCTGAATATAATGACAACCTATTTTGCCTTACAATATAAAATAAGCCTGGAACAACAACAACAACAAACCCATCTAAAACTAACTTACAAAAGCACTAAAGGATGCCCCTCATGAGAGGGAAGAACAACACAGGTAAACCAAGATAGATATAGTGAGATTTACAAAGCTCAATGATGAAAGGATATTCTCTAAGTAGTTAAAAGGGGAAAATTCCATCAGAATGAAGGAAAGAAGTACCACTATCCATGGTCATCTTCAGATTTTTTAAATGAGTAAAACAGATATGACCATATAAGATGATGGATATTAATTAAACATTATGGTTATAATTTTATGACAAATGAAAGTAAATTATTATGCTGTCCAACTTACAATGCTATATGTCAACTGTATTTCAATAAAACTAAATTTTAAAACATTACTGAGAAAATTTGAAATTAAAGAATCCTTTTAAATACTAGAAGTCTCACTAATTCTGACAGAGGAAACCATTTAAAAAAATGTTACTACCAACAGCTTACAAAAAAAAAGAAAAAACCTAACCATAATAACTATTTTATCAATTTTATTAAGATTATTAAGGTATTTTCATAATGTTAATAGTTAATGTTTGTTTATTGTAAAAACTTAGAAATGTTGAAAATTTAAAAAACTGCACTCAAACACAAACATACACATTATGAACAAATTAAAGCATAAAGATTTATATCGTTCTTTTACAGTCAACATAATTTTGTAAATAATATCTCATGTTAAAAACCAGTCTTCAAGGATCTTATTTACTGATCTGTAATACTCCATCACACACCACATTAAATCTAGTTACATATCAGAATATATCTCACTGTTCCTCTACTTTGGACATTGAGACTCCTTTCATGTTTTTTAAATTTATGAATAATGTAGGAATGAAATTTACCAGGCAAAACACCTCAGTACACAGCTGATACATTCAGACAAATGGGATTACCTGGTTAATGAGCACTAATTTTTAAAATTTACTATGACCATTTTATCAAGCTGCCTTTAAGAAACACTACATGCCAAGTACATTTTTAGTGACTATACATATTTTTGTGTGATTCTTTAAGTTGGAAACCTGACTTCTGGTCAAGACAGAGGTATAGGCAGACACGCTTCACCTGCTTGCACAACCACAGGAAGGACCACAATTAACCTCCAAACAAAAAACACCCACAACTGCCAAAAAAATCGAACTGTATGAAAGTCTAACAACCATGGATTTAAAGAAGCCATATGCATCCAGATGGGTAGGAGGGGTGGAGACAGGGAGCCACAGCAGAGAGGACACACTGTGTAAGGGCAGTAAGGTGGCACAGCTGGCAGAATGGGCAGTCCCATATTCACATGTGGTGGATAAAAATCAGAAGGGACACGGGGAGTGAGTCATCCCAGCCCGAGGTCAGACATGCAGCCCAGGGTTCCAGTGCTGAGAAAATAAAGCCTCATAACTTCTGGCTGCAAAAACCAGTGGGGGTTGGGCCAGCAGAAGAAACTGCCAGTATCTAAGGAGAATCCATTTAAAGGGCCTGTAGTCCTAGAACATATGCAAAATGACCCACTCTGGGAACTACCACCAGGGCAACAGCTAGAGGGGCACCAGTAGCATATGGGAAGTGGGTGAAGTGACTGGAAATGGGGCAAGGGCTGAACAAGCCTCCAGTAGCCAGGCAGCAGCACTGTCCCCTCTACGATCCCTCCCCCACATAGAGAGCTTCAAAGCAGTGAAGTGGGGTGCCCTTACCTGGCAATTTAGGCCCTGCCCCATACAATGTAACAGGTGCGCCAAGACAGAGAGGCAAAGTGGCTCTACCTAATACACAGAAACAAACACGGGGAGTCTACCAAATTGAGGAGACAAGGAAATATTGCTCAAATGAAAGAACAGAACAAAACCTCAGAAAAAGAACTAAATGAAACAGAGATAGCCAACCTATCAGATGCAGAGTTCAAAACACTGGTGATAGGGATGCTCAGAGAACTCATTGAGTACGACAAAAGCATAAGAGAAGAAATGAAGGCTACACTAAGTGAAATAAAAAAAAAAAAATCCACAGAGAACCAAGATGGCGGCGTAGGTAGACACACTGCGCCTCCTCGCACAACCAGAACTGACAGAGAATCGAACGGCAAGGGGGTCTGACACCAAGGAAATAAAAAATAAACATTCATCCAGACGGGTAGGAGGGGCGGAGACAGGCACCAGGGTGGAGAGGACTCCTGTGGCTGTGGGGGGACCGAGACTGGCAGAGTGTGGGACAAACGGCGCAGGCAGTCCCAGCACTAGCAGACCCTGTGACCCCACACTCGCACACAGATAAACCGGACAAATGGCAGGGAGCGAAGCAGACCACGCAACTCAGGGCTCCAGTGCGGGGAAATAAAGCCTCAAACCTCTGATTGAAAACGCCCCTGGGGGTTGGGGCAGCAGCAGGAGAGACTCCCAGCCTCAAGGGAGAGGTCATTGGAGAGACCCACAGGGTCCTAGAGTGTGCACAAGCCCACCCACTCGGGGACCAGCACCAGAGGGGCCCAGTTTGATTGTGGGTAGTGGAGTGAAAGATTGGAGTCCGGTGGAGAGTGAAGCGGGCACCATTGCTCCCTCTCAGCCCCTCCCCCACATACAGGGTCACAGCGCAGCAACCAGCATTACCCCGCCCTGGTGAACACCTAAGGCTCCGCCCCTTAAAGTAACAGATGCACCAAGACAAAAAAAAAAAAAAATGGCCCAAATGACAGAACACTTCAAAGCTCCAGAAAAAATACAACTAAGCAAGGAAGAGATAGCCAACCTATCGGATGCGCAATTCAAAACACTGGTTATCAAGATGCTCACAGAATTGGTTGAATCTGTTCGAAAACCAGATGAAAAAATGAAGGCTATGCTAAGAGAAACAAAGGAAAATGTACAGGGAACCAATAGTGATTTGAAGGAAAATGGGACTCAAATCAACGGTGTGGACCAGAAGGAAGAAAGAAACATCCAACCAGAAAAGAACGAAGAAACAAGAATTCGGCAAAATGAGGAGAGGCTTAGGGACCTCCAGGACATCTTGAAACGTTCCAACATCCGAATTATGGGGGTGCCAGAAGGAGAAGAGGAAGAACAAAAAATTGAAAACTTATTTGAACAAATAATGAAGGAGAACTTCCCTAATCTGGCAAAGGAAATAGACTTCCGGGAAGTCCAGGAAGCTCAGAGAGTCCCAAAGAAGCTGGACCCAAGGAGGAACACAGAAAGGCACATCATAATTACATTACCCAAGATTAAATGCAAGGACCTACATCCAAGATTACTGTATCCAGCAAAGCTATCATTTAGAATGGAAGGAAGTTAAAGAAGTTCATCATCACCAAGCCCTTATTATATGAAATGTTAAAGGGAGTTACCTAAGAAAAAGAAGATCAAAAATAGGAACAGTAAAAATGACAGCAAACTCACAGTTATTAACGACCATACCTAAAACAAAAACAAGAGCAAACTAGGCAAACAACTAGAACAGGAACAGAACCATAGAGATGGAGATCACATGGAGGGTTGTCAATAGGGGAGGGGGAGGGGGAGGGGGGGGAAGGTACAGAGAATAAATAGCATAGATGATAAGTGGGAAATAGGAAGGGGGAGGGTAAAAATAGTGTAGGAAATGTAGAAGCCAAAGAACTTATAAGTATGACCCATGGACATGAACTATAGGGGGGGAATGTGGGAGGGAGAGGGTGGGCAGGATGGAGTGGAGTGGGGGGGGGGGAATGGGACAACTGTAATAGCATAATCAATAAATATATTTAAAAAAAATCCACAGGGAACCAACAGTGAAGGGAAGGAAGCTGAGGTTCAAGTCAGTGATTTGAAACATAAGGAAAAAAATAGAGTGTCAACCAGGAGAGAATGAAGAAACAAATTTAAAAAAAAAGCAAGGAGAGAATAACACTCTGGGACATCTCCAAAAGTACCAACATATGAATCATAGGGGCTCCAGAAGGAAAAGAGGAAGAGCAAGAAATTGAAAACTTATTTGAAAAAATAATGAAAGTAAACTTTCCTAATTTAGTGAAGGAAATAGACTTACAATTCCAGGAAGCACAGGGAGTCTTAAACAAGTTGGACCCAAAGAGGACCACACCAAGATACATCATAGTTAAAATGGCAAAGGTTAAAGATAAGGAGAGAATCTTAACAGCAGCAAGAAAAGCTGAGCATTACCTACAAAGGAGTTCTCATAATAGAATCAGCTGACTTCTCAAAAGAACCTTTGCAGGCAAGGAGGGACTGGCAAGAAGTATTCGAAGTGATGAAAAGCAAGGACCTACAACCTAGATGACTCTATCCAGCAAAGCTACCATTTAGAATGGAAGGGCAGATAAAGTGCTTCCCAGACAAAGTAAAGCTAAAGGAGTTCATCATCACCAAGCCATTATTATATGAAATGTTAAAGGGACTTAAGAAAAAGATGAAGTCAAAAACTATGAACAGTAAAATGACAACAAACTCACAATTATCAACAACTGAATCAAAAAAAAAAGAAAAAGAAAAACAAAAATGAACTAAGCGAACAACTAGAACAGGAACAGAATCACAGAAATGGAGATCAGCTGGAAGGTTATCAGCAGGGAGGGGGAAGGGAAAGAATGGGGGAAATGGTGCAGGGATTAAGAAGCATAATTGGTAGGTACAAAATAGACAGGGGGATATTAAGGAAAGTATAGGAAATGGAAAAGCCAAAGAACTTACATGCATGACCCATGGACATGAACTAAGCGGGGGGCGGGGGGGGGATTGCTGGAGTAAAGGAGAGTACTGACTGGGCAGAGGGGGGACAAAGGGAGAAAAATTTGGACAACTGTTAATAGCATAATCAATAAAATATACTTTAAAAATAATAAAATTAAAATTAAAATGTTGGGAACTTGAAACCTCAATTAGTAACAATATAAAATTAGTATCAATCAGGGTATCTCAAAGACATTGACCGCAATAAAGCAAATACTGCAATAAAGTGAGTCACACAATTGTTTTGGTTTCCCAGTGCATGAAAAAGTTATGTTCACACTATTCTGTAGTCTATTAAGTAGACAATAGCATTATGTCTAAAAAACAATGTATCTTAATTAAAAATACACTCATGATAAAACATGCTAACCATTATCTGATACTTCAAGGATTCATAATCTTTTGTGGCAGAGTTGCCACAAATCATCAATTAATTAAAAAAAAAACATAGTATCTGTGAGGCACAATAAAATGAGGTACACCTACAGTTAAAACCTGCAAATGGTTATTCTACTTACTGTGCTTTCTGGGTTAAGCCGAGCGTTTTCTGAAAATAATAGAACTGAAGGAAATAATATGCATTCACCACAGAAATTTATGACTGCAAAAAATGTACATGCTTAATGTCACGTTTGCCACTCTCCTCCTGCCCCCTCGTTTTTTGGCTGACATATTTGTGAAGTCTCCATGACCTGAATAAAATCTACTCTGCTCTAAGAACTTATTTTTAGTTCAACTTGGTCAGTAAGTACAGATGACAATTGACTGCAGACAACCCATGACACCTTAAATGTAGAGAAAGTCAACTCTTCTCACATACACACATAGTCACACAGAAGACCTCTTGAAATTTGCTTCTACATTAAAAGCATACTTATTATAAAAAGATTATGTAATTTTTAAAAAAATTACATAATGTGAGTTCACATAATGTGAGTAGGCTACTGACTCAAATCCACTCCTTCCTACCCTGGCGAAGACAACACTGCAAACATTTGTTACATTATTGCCCTGAATTTCGTCTAATGTATTACTAGTTTACAGAAATGGAAACATATACTCATACTACTGTCACTTGCTTTTCACTTTTAATATGTAACTGGATACTTTTAAATGTACAATTGTCTGAAATACAGTGTTTGGCTTTGGAAACAAAAGGAATACACTGGCAATGGTGTTTTTACACAGTATCTGTAAAAGCATGGAAGACATTGAAATAACTGTTGCCTCTGGGAATGATACTGGAAGTTGAAGTAGGGGTGGTGGGGAAACTGAATTTTCACCCTAACACTTTTTGTTTCTTTTGAAGTTTGTATTTTGTGAGTTGTAGGACTTCTTTGCTGTGCAACTGTAATTTTTCCATAAATATAAACACACACACGTACATGCACACTCAAGAAAAGCCAAGTGCTCTGCAGGTGTCCGTTTTCAGAACGCTGTTTGCTGACAGCAGCTTGCCGTGACTGCATGTGTGGTAGGGTCACCTCTGGCATCCCCGTCATCATTCTGTATGCAGCAATGTCACACCCCACCACCTGGACCTCTGAATGGCAGCTTTCTGGTGTCATCAAAAGAGTAGGACTAACATTTATATTCAGACTACCGTTGGGGACTTCCCAAAAGGGACAAAGAGGGAATTTTAAAAACGAGGGGAAGAATGTCTTTAACTGGAATTAATCAGGACTCTAATTAGAGAATGAAACATGGTGGAAAAATGACACGTGCGCTCCTGCCTTATCCTGAGGCTTCTGTATCTTCTGCTGACAAATTCTGAACACTTTACCACAGGCAGCTTTCAGTTGCTCTGATGGGGAGCAGTACTTGCTGGGAGCAGCCCACTGGGTTTCCACAAGGAGCTCCTACTGCAGGACTCTCTCAGGAATCCACCACATACACATCCTCTCGTTTGAGTGAAGACAACCCTTTGGAGGAGCTGCTGGTGGTGGTTCCTTTGTTTCCCTCAGTCACTCCCATTCCACATTATTCTCAAATATCAATGCTTCATCCCCCCTCACAATTCGGAAGTGGAACATTTTCCTTAGGTTTCCATAGAGAACCGCTTGTGGAAATGCGATCAAGAGGAGTCCCCTACCACCCCACTTAACTTCTGAAGAACCCAAACGTCAAAGCGATTAACGAAGCCAAGCTGGTGCAAATAATTTTTGAAAGCTGATTAGGACACTTTGAGTACGTCCCCTGTCACCCCCGTGCTGTAATGTGATCTGTCCTCAGTTAACGTCTGCCCTGCGTGGCTCTCCACTGCACCTGGTCTGCCTACCCGCGGGGCAGCTGCACGTGAGAAATCTCCGGCGTGACTCTTGGAAATCCACTTCTGACACAATCCGTCAGTCACATCACCTTCTCCATACACACCACAAACCTTTTTTTGCCAGACCTTGCACTTGTACCTTTCTGGAAATGACAAAATTCTAATGTACCAAAAACGTTGCTGATGGTCAAATAAAGTCTGTGAGTCTAATCACCTAAACAAATTGTTCAAGGATGACTCTTCAACGTGAGGAGGTATGTTGCCCAGGTCAGTGACAAGTAGAGATGTATTGGGTTGGCCAAAAACTTCCTTACTTTTTCCATAAAATAAAAGACACGCTTTTTATTTTCATCAAATTTATTGATTTGGATATTTTGGGTATGTCTGTTATTTCCTGCTACTGGCTTCTAGTGGGTAGAGGCCAGGGTGCTGCTAAACACCCTCCAACTCATAGGAGAGCCCCACAGCAAAGAATCATTCGGCCAAAATGTCAATAGTAGCAAGAAACTCCACAAACCACTTTTGACACATTCCATCAGTCACAGCTCCTTCTCCATACAAATCTTTTTTTTTTTTTGGCATTTCAGTTGTGTTTTTACCTTTCTTGAAAAAATAAAGCATAACGAGCCAAAAATGTTGTGTATTTTCTTCCATCTTCAATATTAAAATGGCTGTACAAAAATTCACCAATTTTGTTAACTTTTTCTTTAATGCACACTGATATGACAGTTGTCACAATACAATCTAACAAAACTGTTTCAAATGAACTTAAAGACAACTCAGCACTACTTGAGCCATCGTATAGAAAGAACATAATGAACTTTTTGGCCAACCCAATAAATAGTTGGGTTTTGAAGGTACTGAAATATATTTGCTCCCAAATTAAACTTTTTATAATTTAGAGTCAATTGTTTAATGAAGTGTTTCTTACTGTAAACTCCCAGGCTGAAAATTCCTAGGGACAGGGATCGTGTCTAATTCACCTCCACATACTCAGCCTCTCCCACAAAACACAGGATCAGTAAATGTTAGATGGATTCATGAATGAACAGACAATAATAATTACATTATTCTACCTAATTTCTATGCACTGAATTGTATATCCAATGTTTTTTTTTAATTTTTGAAGATAAACGCCTTTGTTGTTGTTATTGTTCGGTAGGTGATGACCAGAATGATGCTAATGCATCTGAAAAAACAGCATTCTGACACTTCCTATTACTTTTATTCTGAATATATAAAATACAAATAGTATGCAATCAAGAAAAACTAGCTGATTTAAACTTCAAAAATCCTTGATATGTAAAAATTAAATATATTTTTCACAAAAAGTGATAGCATTTCAGAAAGAACCAATATGCCATGAAAAATATAATTATACATAAAAATGTAATAACAATTCCTGACATTACATGATATCAAGTACAGTATATATTCAGTATGGTGCAATGTCATTTTCAATGACATTTCAGAATTTTTTCTCTGTATATCAAAGTATATCAGATGGAGACTTAACTTCAACACTGACTTTAGCTTTTAAGATTTTATATAATGATGATGATTCTTTAATGGTGTGTATTCACTATCGCTTCCCAAAGTTAACAAATTAACCAAACTCCAAACTAGAATCATTAATTCACCTGCTAAAACTAAGAACAACTTCTCATATCCAGTCTGTAGTCTTTAGCGGTCCTTCCACTACTAGTCCTCTAAGATCATTTTCCCTGTGACAATCAAGAGAATAACCTTTGAGGGAGATAAAAAGAATAGACACCTCAGTGCATCCAAAGATATTTCCTGCTAATTCAAATGCCAACTACCCTTACTCCTGAAGGCACAAAGCTTCTCCTGTGCCCAGGTCTGTCTTCTAAGTCTCCACTAATTTGTTTTTTCTTTTCTCTTTCTCTCTAACTTTTATTCATCTGTGCCCATTAGGATTTAAAGCTCCCCCCGCAAAACCCCAAGAAAAAATAACCCAAATTATAAATGGCATTTTATTTCACTGGCATATTATTTGATAACTAAGTCACGGAAGACTGCTGGTCATGCTCCAGTCACTGAAAATCGTGGGCTTCTTCATTTTTAAGTTTCATTGAGATAATTCATACACAACATGATTCACTCATTCATAGTACATAATTCAGCAGTTTTGAGTATATTCACAGAGTTGTGTAACCATCACCACAGTCTAACTTTAGAACATTTTTATCACACCAAAAAGAAGTCCTGCACCCATTAGCAGTCATTCCTCATTTTTTCCCAACCCCTACCAACCACTAATCTACTCTCTTGTTTCTAAAGATTCTGGACATGCCATATAACTTGAATCATATAGTATGTGGCCTTTTGTGTCTGGCTTCTTTTTCTTAGCATAATAGCATGTAGGTTTATTGTAGCAAGTGTCTGTACTTCGTTTCTTTTTTATGGCTCAGTACTATTCCACTGTATCCATATGCAGTAATACGTTCTGTTTAACCATTCATCTCAGCTAATGAACATTTGGGTTGTTTCCACATTTTGGCTATTGTGATTAGTGCCGATATGAAAATGCATGTCAATGTACTTGTCTGAGTTTGTTTTCAAATTTTTTAGCTATATATCTGGGAGTAGAATTGTGAGTCATGTGGTAATGCAATAGTTAATATTTTAAGGAATTGTCATACTATTTTCCAAAACAGCTATACTGCCTTATATTCTCATCAGCATTGTCTGAGGGGCCAGCTTCTCCACGTCCTTGTCAACACTTGCTGTTGCATGGCTATCTTAGCCATCCCAGTGGAGGTAAAGTGGCACTGTTTTGTACTTTCGATTTGTATTTCCTTAGTGATTAATGACGTTAATACCTTTTTGCAGACGTCTTGACCATCTGTCTATCTTCTTTAGAGAAATGTTTATTCAGTCCTTTATGTATTTTAAATATTGGGTTATTTGTCTTTTTATTGTTGAGCTGTGAGAATTTTCTTTTTCTTTTCTTTTTTTAAAGCAAGATATTTAAAAAGACGCCCTGGCTGGATGGCTCAGTTGGTTGGAGCATTGTTCCAGTATGGCAAAGCTGCAGGTTCAATCTGCGGTCAGGACACAGACCAGAGCCAACCAATGAATGCGTGAATAGGTGGAACAGCAAAAATTGATGTTTCTATCTAAAATCAATAAAAAATTAACAAAAACCATATTCTGCGTGCAAGTTCCTTATCAGATACATCAGTTACAAATATTTACTTCCATTTTGTGGACTGCCTTTTCTGTTTCTTGATGGTGTGCTTAGAAGCACAAAGGTTTTAAATTTGGATAAGGTTCAATTTACTGATTTTTTTTCTATGGTTCCTTATGCTTTTTGATGTCACATTTAAGAAACCACTGACTAATCCAGGGTAATGAAGATTTAATCCTATGTTTTCTTCTAACAGCTTTAGCTCTCACTTTTAGGTTTATGGCCCATTTTGAGTTAATTTTTGTATATAGTATGAGGAAGGGGTCCAATGTCATTCTTTTTGCCATTTGTCCCAGCACTGTTTAATAAAAATATAATTCTATACCAAATAAATCATCTTGCCACCTTTGTCAAAAACCAACTAAACATAAATGTAAGGTTTGTAGTATTTTTGTATTTCAATTTTGCTAGATTTATTTTTCCTAATATACTGCTTGTATTCTCACAAGAATTTATACTTACATTATAAAATAACTTTTAAAGTTACATTAAATTATAAAGTAACTTTTAGAATTTGGGGGGAACAGATATACATATTTAATAAAAGTAAAACCTCAGCAACTGAACTTTTTGAAGGGCAAGTGCCTGGGGCCCTGTTTGCAGACCCTGCTGAGCCCCGAGCGCTGATACATCTTCTGTAAAGGTGCGCTGTGACTCGGAGCTTTGCACAGAAAGGGGTGTGGCGCAGCCTCTCACTGAACACCAGCCCTGTTTCTCTGAGGGAGTTCAGTGCACGAAGACCTCATTTCTCATTGACAGCTGTGCCAATAACCAGAAACTTTGCAAGTCATGTAACTGCCCTGCCCTCCATTTCTGCATTTGGAAACTGAAGGGAATCCCACACGATGGCCTACATTGCTCCTCCCAGTGGTAAAACTTCGACCAAGGATATGCAGATGGGTAGGAAGGGGGCACAAATGACATATCCTGTTACTGACAAGATGAATAAGGAGTAGGTGCTTAATGAATACTGTTTAAAAAGAATGAACGAGGTCTGTATCTTCCAGTAGGGGTAACAGAGTCCTTATCACTGCTCCAGAGCAGTAGGCTATTTCCTTCTAAACCATTCCTCACCTTCTGCAAATACACACACCAGAAGGCACAACAAATCCAGCAACCAGCGTCACCTCTTCTGAATCAGGAACAGTTGTGCTTCCTTCCCTCTCTTCCCAACTGTTTGGCTTTCCTCCAGCCAGACAACAGAAGTGGAATGCTGACCCTGAGACGGGCTCCCCGGGTACGGATGATGAAGACCAGTTCACCAACACTCTACCTCTGTGCCTCCCTATGGCTCAGGTCTCTGCCTGTCTGTCTCTCTTCTTTCCAATTTTTCTGTCTCATATCTATGTGCACATGCTTCCTTATGTCCACCCCATGACAGGGTCAGCCACAGATCTTTCTCTTTCAGACCCGCCACAACCCAGGACTTGGGCCGCTTGGCAAGAGTCAGCTTATTCCCAACCTTACGTGAAAGTTTTCCAGATACCTCAGGTTTCCAGAAAGGTGTTTTCCTGATACACAGTGTCAGGACTGTCTAGTAATAAAAATGTGATCAGAGTAGCGTCAATGAAAACCACTATTTTAAAACTTTTCCTTTTATTTCCTAAATTCTCTAGCAACTTACACTAGAACAGTCCCACTTTCTCTCTTCACTTTTTACTTACCACATTTCCCTGCCTTCTGCTTTGCTATCATATCCCTCTTTTAATGAGATTTTAAGTATCTTACCAGGGATTTCTTAGGTTTTGACATGACAGTATGAATTTGATTTCTCATGATGAAGTGGTATCTGAAAAAATATCCAGACTTCAGATTTTTTATACTAAACTTTCAAGAACTAACTGATAACAATAGGTCAACCTAAATGAAACCAAACCAGGAGAACTGGCTTTGGATCTTGGTATCACAGTTGCCCTTATAAAGAAGATCAGTGTAGGTTCACAATAGCAAAAGTGATTACTTAAACATCTAACATGATTTCCCATTTTAGAGGTCACTCTTACGATATCTTTCGTACTATTGCGTATCTCCTCCAGATCAGCTGCGAGTCAAATTCCAGTGTCTTGTAGAAACTAAAGTAACTCGAGTGTCTGTGTGGGTTGTGCTGTAGTTCCACCCTGTCCAGGGGGACAGGGTTCTCGTGCCTGCCTTCAAAAGCACAAGTGAGATGTGGGGACAGCAAGCGGTGATAAAGCACTGCACGGTAGAGCTGGTAGCTTTGTAAACATGACCGTTCTCCTTTGACTTTCACTGAAAACACTCGGAGAAGCAAATGGCTTCTTACTTCACACTGAAGAGTCAGGAGACGACTTAGCTCATTTCTCACATGCTGCCTTAGGTTTTACTTTTCACCCATTACAGAAATATGCTAGCCTATGTGTTTATCTATCGGCTTTCCTGGAGTAAGTTGGCAATTGGTCTTATAATCTGAACACAAAGAGAGGGGTGTTTTATCCAAGCCTATTGAAGGGCCTGGTGTCCAGTGACAGAGGATGAGGACCCCCCCCACCCCTGCCGCAGCAGAACACGTCCACAGGCTTCTCTGGCTCTTCACTCGCACGCAGTGAGTCCTTGACTCTCCTTCCCCAGAACGCTCATCTTCTCATTTTTCTGCTGCTTTTGAAATCATGTTTAATTAAAGGATTTCACACTCCCTTGTGATATAATATATTCATGAGTAAAACTTATGATTGGAGTGACTGTGAATTAGTCTATTAAGTGTCAGATTTGTGCTTTTAAACAATGATAGAAATTATTCTTATATTATCTGCTCTCAAAATTGTGCCTTGAGATGTGAGGGCTACCTTAACTAACTTTACATATGAAATAAAAGCTATTAACCCATCTATGTTCAGGGTCTTCCCTCCCCCCACCCTCAAATTACAAGTTAACCTGAGAGAAATAAAGGGTCATCTTTCTGCAATGTCCTCAGGGCATGGCCCCGTGAAGCGCTGTGTTGGGCGAATTTGAGTGCTATATAAATATCCTCACTTTTGTGGTATCAGATTCATGCTCCTGTTTACTGAGAAAAAATTCAACGACATCATCAGAATTTGGATTTCTCAGTGGTAATCTTTTCTGAAACCTATTGAAGTTAGTCAATTCTCAGAAGAATATTGAATTAAAAGTAGTAATATGCACATGCAGATATGGCAAAAATTGAACATGGCAGGAGAATGACTCAAACACTGCTGACCGGGCCTCAGGTTCACATTGTGTGGAATAAGGACACACCACCTTCCTCTTCCCACTGCTATTCTGAGGGTATTGCTTCTCAAGTTTTCTCATGGATATAAATCACCTGGAGATCTTTTTACCACACAGATTCTGATTCAGTAGTTCTGGGGGGGGGACCCAAAACTGTGCAAACCCCACATGCTCCTGGGTGATGCTGATGGTGTTGGGCGATGGCCCACAACCACAGCACTATGATCTTGAGAGTTCCTTCCTTCCCTGCCCGTATCTATCCTAGAAGTGACTGCACTTAAAAGAAGTGCTCATGAAGTCCCCTCTCTATTAACTGCGGGTTGAAGAGCAAGTAGTTGGAGAAATATGGAAAGGGGCGGTAGTGAGCCACTTAACCAAAAGTAGCTACAAACTCATAGAAGTTATTTATGAGTTATTTATGAATTAAGTGCAAGGCTGCTTTATATAGATAGATAGATAGATAGATAGATAGATAGATACACACACACACACACAACAACAAAAAAACTGAAGGAAGTTAGCACAGAGAAAAGGGTCACTTCCTGTTTCTGCTAAACATACACCAAATCTGTTGGGTGACACTGATCAGGAATATCCTGGCCTACGCCGTTGAGTCAGTGGGTTTGACAACTCAAACTTCATAGTTTCCAAACTCTAGGTCTGCCCTACATATCATCTAGACTTGGGTGGTGCCCCTGCACTTGGAAGTAGAGAATATGTGTGAGTAAGTAGGGTCTTGAATTAACTTTTCAGGAAGATAATACCACAAAATGCCAGGTGAAGAAAAGGATTTTTAAAGACTGGCAGGTTTATTTAAATTGGTCTTGGACAAAAATATATCTAGTATCTCTAATCTCTAAGTTCACAAATACCATTTCTTAGAATAATGCTTATTTCATTTAAAATAAAAAGAAGCCAATTTTAAGAAAATAATATAAATAATAATGTAAGAAGATATGGCTACTTCATAGTGATGGGACACATTACTAAAGTTTGGAAAACCAAAAGTTTATGAAGTATTCTTCAGGGAGACCCAGGGTACAGCTGAATTTGCTTCCTGAGCCGACACCGCCACAGAGGCAAGTTCCTGCACAGCACTTCCACTGGCATCTTCAGAGGGGAAGAAAGAGCCTCGGGGTCATCTGCTGCTTAGGGGACAAAGAACCACAAAGGGCACAATAGCACAATAAAGCATGTCCCATGCTTTTATGACTAGAACTTATCATTCAAGATCTGGAAGCTTCTCACCTGTAGGCTGTAGCTGTGACTAGTAATTGGCTGCTTTACCAACTGGGAGAACCTGAGGTTGATACCATGATAGGCGATAACTCTGGCAAGTTGTTTTCTCCACCATCCCCCATCACCAATCTGCCCCCATCTCCCTCTTCAGATACTTGGGGCAAAACATGCCATCTTGATTTCCTGACTCCTGCAGTATGGGCGTGCGGTAGCACAGTGGAGTGGGGAACGAGGGCCGAGTTTCTGAGGCCGTTTGGTGCATTCCAGGCAGTCCATCACAAACACAGAGCAGGTGATGATAAAGGCTGAATGCCTGTGTTTGCCTGGTGCTGAGTGAAGGAATAAATAAAGGAAAAGACCAAGAAGAGGCAGAGGTCCAGCTTTTGTTTCTGCCACCAGTAATGTTTATCCCGAGTTTGAGTTTACCACTGATAGCATTAACACTGGGATCTTGTTAAGAAAACAGAATGCTTTCCAAAGAGTGGCTGTGAGCAACTGTGTCAATACAGAAAAGGGCCCACTAATCCCAAAATTACTGACAGCATTCGGCAGGCTGTCATGAGGACAGTGCAAGTGTGTTCGCATCGGTGGGTCAAAGGTCTGTGGGGAACCTTGCCCATGTGTTACAGGAACCAACAATACCCAGAACACCAAAGAACACAAATCTCAGTTCCAGTTCTAATTCTTCTTATCCAATGCCTCTCCCCAGTACTCTGTGGATGTCAGCACAGTAACACTCTACACTCAAAGGAATCATGTAACTGTAGTGGAGGGCCAGATGAGAAAGCACAGATTAAAGAACAAGTAAACTGAAGACACAAATTGGCTTAAAAACACATGCATTTGTTTCCTTCAAGTGACTCCACTGCATTAAACTCTTCTCTCTTTTTTTTTTGTTGTTCAGCTGGTTTAAACAAACATCTAATTTGTGAAAAACATGGTTTTGGGTTTCTGGAACAGAGTCTCTACACTGGGATTCATAAGAAGATTCATGGGTGGCTGGTCAGGAGAATATTAAAATTTATTTATTAAGGCAATATTAGAACTTTATATGAATATACATGTGTGCATGTGTACACATTTCTCCCCCGCCCCAGGCCTCTAATTTTTATAACATAGGTAAAATATGAGACATGTATAATTAATTAAGCAGACACTTAGAAGGTGTGCAGTTTCAAGAATTTTAATAATGGTGGGGTGAATGAATAATCAAATACCTTGGGAGGCCATGCGCATGGACTGTGACCAAGTTTTCTTCCTCTCTGAAAGAGTTTTGCCCAATTCTCCAGTTGGGGGAAGAGAAGGAAAACTGAACTGCTGGCTGGTACATAAAATGTAACATTTGATCTGGTCCTCAAAGTATCAGTAGGAGCTCAACTGCTACAAGGAATATAATGAGAATAGGCAGATGACTGAAGCATAAAAAGCATTTCGAAGCATGTTTAGCCAGTCCTCCAAATAATTCTGATGCAAGCTAAAGGTTGAGAATTGACTCTTAGCAGAAACGCAAACTCAGTCTCTTATTTGGAGCATCAGTCAGTATCGACAAAGGCTACCCAGGTCCTCCTATAGCATCAGTGGCCAAAGGGTAGCATGTACTCTTAATACAGATTCTTGATCTTTAATGTCTCATTAGTGCTCCTTCTTCTAAACATTTCGTCTAGTCTCTGCAGTAAAATGCAGCACCTACTGCCTACAGACTGGCGGGCCTAGGTGACCGGGATGCATCAGTCAGTAAGAGACACGGAACCTTTCCTTCACGGAGCTCACTGTGTTAAAAAAATCTTACCTGATGCACCTGTGGGGGTGGAAAAACATACACTACAATATTCCACTAGTGCTCATTTTAAACAAATTATACACTATCATGTTTACTATATACTACTGTCACTGAATTTATTACCTTATGTTGCGAGAGTCAGTTTCCATGTTTGTGTCTCTGATTAGACTGTGAGCTCCTAAAGGGGAAGAACTATGTTGTAGTCACCTTTTAACTCCCAGAACCTACACAGTCAGTATGCAATAAATGCTCAGAAAATGTGGTTTGAATGAATAAGTGACTTTAACAATAATTGTTAATATTTATTGAGTCTCTACTGTGTGCCAGAGACTAATGTGAATGAATACCATGTATTAACTCATTTAATCCTCACAGTTAATCTATGAGGCATGGCTTCACAGATTTCCATTTCACAGATATCCGTTTCCATCTCACAGATAAAAAAAAAAACAAAAACCAAAAACTGGGGCATACCAAGATTTAAGTAACTTTAAGTGGGCAGCCTGTATTGGAATGCAGGCAGTCCAGCTTCAGAGACCACATTCATAATTACTAAAAACACAGCTGCCCCCACACTAGAGGTATGGGCCTTGACTGAGCAAAACATGGCGTCCTCTTTCCCCTGCCTCGGGGCATTTGCTCCCGCTGCATCTTCTGCCTGGAAGGCTCTTCCCTCCCTTTTTCACATCTGCTCAAGAGTCACTTCCTCAGAAAGTCTTTGCCATACCAAGCAATTTACTCAAATAGTAACATTAGCTTCACTCTTCCCCCTTCCCTGCTTCCTTTTTTTTCAGAACTTGATTATGTCTGTCTTTCTAGTAATGTAATTACTTGTGTGTTCTATGTCTCTCCTACAACGTCAACTCCATGAGGACAGACGGTCCAGCTCATGGCTGCATCCCCAGAGCCTGGGACATGAGGAGCATGGGTAGAGCCTGGTAAGTTTCGTGGAATGAGTGGATACACATTAGTGCGGTGCAGCAGCTTCTGTGCTGCTTAGGAATACATTTCTGTTGAACTCTGGACAACTTTCCATTTATCTTTCAGTTTCTTTTTAGTTCTGTCTGTATAATCCCATAATTTATTCAAAGGCCACTGGATTATTCCAGTTCTTGGTTTCACTTTTTTTCTAATTAATCTGCCATTTATTTCTCACACTGATCTTTAACACTAGACATCTTGTTTTTGTCATAAACATGACTCATAGAAAAATGTAAGCTGAATTGGCTCCTATGTATCAAAATGTTCCCATCAATATTTCAGATTTAAAAAAAAGAGACAGAGCCACGGATGCCTGCCCAGGTCTAAGGTCTATTATAATAATTTCAGTGCAGGTTTAGCCTTTTAGATGCATAACCTGAAATCCCATTGGATGACTAAAATGGCTCCTCTTAAAACCAAAGACCACATCGTTTTATAAAAACACTTTAGGTTTTTCATTATCTTCTGCCATAATGTACCTTCACTTTCAACATTCACAGCCAAGATGTAAAATACAAATACAGAAAAGATTCTTCAAAGGTATAGATTCCTCAAACTATTTTTTAAAAAGGAAAAGAAAAAAAGAAAAATGGACATAATCAACTTTGCCAATGGACTGATTTCCTTGAAGACTATAAAAGGAATGAAATTTGAAGGTCACAGAAGAATGTCTCTTTGTTTAGGGAAGTCTTACAGGTAGCATAAGTATCATCAGCTACAGTTGCTATGGGGTCTGTGTGTTTACCAAACAACACAAGTAGTTACACAAAAGCAGAACAACATTTGAGAATATAAATGGAGAAGGCTTTACCTTCTGGTAAATTTTTCACAGTGCCTTTAAAAAGATTCCTTTTTCTCACCTTATTTATGGGAAAATATCCCCGTTTTCTTGATTCTCCCTGTTTCAGTTCTAACAACACTAGGAAATGTTTCATTCTGATTTCTAAGACTGAGAATGATTTTCTCTTTCCTTTCCCTTTCCTCACTTTAAGACTTAAAAAGAAAAACTAATTAACTAAATAAACTAACCCAACAATCCAAACTGTACATTGAAAATAGTTTTCACAATTGAAAATGCAAAAACAGAGAACAAAAGCTGCAGAACTCACAGAAGGATTCCAGTGCAAGTACACCACGCTCAAACTGAGTTGACCCATGAGAAAACTACCCAGAAAAGGTCTCTGTGTGCGTGTTTCATGCACCTGAACTGTACTACCTGCTTCTAAAAACGAATCAGGGGAAAAGGAAGCCAGTAAGGCTCTTCGGGAATTTCTGGGTTGAGTGTGACCACGAACAACGTCCCTGCGGAGCTTGCTGGGAGTGGAAGCCCCCTCTTCACACTGCACTGAGCACAGTACCCAGCAGGCTCAGCCGGAGTCTTTCTGTGAATGGGACAGACTGCCATCTGGATGAAGACACTGACAAGCTGGACGAATCCTGGTGCCATGTGCCCAGGGGACTGTCCCATATTAACACCACCTGGGCTGTGCAGTCATGCTCTGTATGTCAGAGGCACTTGAGGGGCCCATCAGGGTGTTAGTTTTGAGTACACACAAAAAGGAAAATTACAGTTAAGAGAATTCTCTGGCGAGCATATCTGTTGCTCAGTTCCCAAAATAGTTTCCCAAAGGAACAGTTATCTTCTTTATTCACACGGGCAGAATGACAAGCTGGAACACATATTAACAATTTCCCTTTGTGAGCTTCCACTATTGTTTTAATGAGTAGGATATACTTTATAATATACTTATGCTTTGACTGGTTACAAAGGGGGTGGAATACAGAAGTCCAGGATGGCTATGCGTATGCAGTACATGCATCTGCGTCACCCGAGGGAGCCGGCGAGCGTGTGCGGCTCCTCGGGAAGAGCCGCAGAACCAGGCTGCGGGTAACACCGGTGCAAAGGCATCTTTGCAATCTTGAAAAAGAACACAACTTCCATTTAAGCCTCACGCAGAGGTGCCCCCTCATCGGGCCCATTAATGGCTTAAGAACGCAGGACTCCTACTTGTCACTGAAACAAGAATTAGAGCAATGCTAGGACTTTTCTAAGTCATACAACTTCTCTTTCCACTTTTGGATGGATCTAATATCTGGCAAAGAAAATTTTCTATTCATTTAACCCAACTGGCAAAGTGTACATTTCTACAAAACTCTTAACCCAGTACAAGGAACAGCGCCCCCAGAGTTCCCAAAAGACTGGTCCTCACTGTTCCTCTGCCGTACACTTTCCTTCACACTGTTGTTCTCATAATAAACACTGGGAAAGCTAATGCATATTTAGGAGGTGGCGGCACAGGCCCTTCCACACAAATGCAAACTCCTATAAAATGGTTGGGTACCAACAAAGGGATCTGGTAGGAAAAAACCCTATCAGCAGGAGCAACTCAACAGAGAAGAACGTCTTCCCTGCATGATGAGTGGCCCTGAGGGTTCACATATCGTTGTGGGGAAAGCTGGCAGCTGGACATGAAATAGCCCACAGTCAGGATTCCTGCTATACAGAATCCCAAGAAAAATATCAAAATCAAATGCATTTAAGAGAAACATAAAATGAACAAAACTCTCCAGGGCAATGATGTCATTTATTGGAAAGTATGTATCATTTAAACACAATGAAGAGAGAAAATTTATAAAGTCTAATGATGGTACGTTATGGTAAAAAGTACACAACAGCTCTCAGAGAATAATGATCGAGTTTTTCTTTTAATCACCTCACAAAGCAAACAGTCAAGAAAATCCATAAACTGATCACTTATGGAAAGCCAGTATTTTCAAGATTTCCTCCCTTTGTCCTCCCCGAATGTGTGAATGACGTGTGGTAAGTGCCATGCCACACTGCAGAGAGAACCTTGATTCCTCCTTCTCAGACCCGGGGCAGATTGGTTGCAAGCAACAAGGCAAACGCACCGCAGCTCTTCACAGCCGCACAGCTGTCAAACACCCAGCGGCGCATGGAGGGTACGAACTGCTGACTGGCTCCCAGATGCTTCTTTCTGACATAAGCGGAACGTTTTTGTCCTAAACAGGCTATTTCCCAAGCAGACAGACAAGGGACAGGTGATGCTATGAAGTGTCTGCTCTAGAGCAGAACAAAGGATCTGTACATTAGGCCATGACACCTGGCCATACCCCCTTCTCTTTCTGGTCTCCTAGAGATGACAGGACACACAAGGCCTGCTCTTTCTACACTCCATTGCTGGTCACCTGACTTAGTTTGACGCAAAAAGATGAGGGTAGGAGAACTTTCAGCGGAATAACTCGTGGGGCTTCTCCCAGACTATGGCTGAGCAGGTAGGTTTTTCCTCAGGCCAGGTCCTGATCTCTGAGTTCCATAGGCTGGCAAATGTAATCCAATAGCCTGGGGTGGAGGGTCTGTGGTAAGGATCAGCAGCCCACCTGGGA
Source organism: Desmodus rotundus (assembly GCF_022682495.2). NCBI lineage: Eukaryota > Metazoa > Chordata > Mammalia > Chiroptera > Phyllostomidae > Desmodus > Desmodus rotundus. Next base: position 71,346,654 of record NC_071394.1, on the reverse strand, counting down.
ACCACCAGACTATGGTAGTCATTGCAAGGATTTGAGAGCTAGGGAGACCTCGGTTCCAGTCTCTACCTAGTTTCCTAGTTGTGTGGCTTCTGTAGGTTATGAAATCATTCTCAGCCCTACAATACCATTTGTACAAAAAGACAGTAAGTAGCCCATAGGGTTATTGTGAGGATTAACTAGGAAAATGAATATCAGGGCTGATGTCCAGTTCCTCATACATGTGGCAAGCACAAAGTAGTAGTTCAATAAATGGTGGCTGCATTACCATCACCATCACATGCCAGCTCTTCGCTCCGTCTCGCATTGCTACCTCTACTTTGCTGGCTCACACAAGAAGGGGAAGCAATCAGTTTTCAGATTTTTCACAAAAAACCCTTACTTCCAAACAGCGCCCAAACCAAGGTGACCTGAATGAACATGCCACTTGCATTGCTTCTCATGGCTAAGTATGCGTGCCACAGCCCTGGGCTTGCGCTACAGTGCAGATTCTGACTCAGCAGCTCCGGTGTGGCCTGGCACTCTGCATTTCCAACATGCCCCAAGCGGTGACCAAGTAGCTGACGTTGCTCAAGTCGCTTAGCAAGAACCTAGTGTACGTAGGACAAACACAAATTCCCACACCTCATCAGATCAGTGAAATCCAAATCTTTATGGCAGAAGCCTAGGAATCTGTATGTTTTAACAAATACTTGTGAGAATATCATCAGGAAATCGGAGGAACAGGGTCTTATTAGTTGAGGTTAGGAGTTGGCAAAATTTTTTCAGTAAATACTTTAGTCTTTGAGGGCCACATTGTTTTTGCTACACTGCTCAAGCCAGGCACTATAGCATAAAAGTAGCCAGCAATAATGTATAAATGAATGAGTATTGCCATGTTCCAATAAAACTTTATTTACAAAATGAGCAGTGGGTCAGATTCGGCTGGTCGGCTTCATTTGCTGATCTCTGTTATAGATCAACTGCCTCATCACATACTGGTAAAAAGTACCAGTGACAAACGTGAAGACAATTTGGGACAATTTGCCTGCAGGTTCTCCAACGTACTCCAATGGGAAATGAAGATTCGTGGTAAGCAGTGTGTTTAAATACTTCAAATCAAAAGAAATACAAAAGAAAGCATCTGTTTTTCAAAAACAACAACAAAACAAAACTGGCAATGAGGTAGAGCTACGCAGAATAATGGGAAGCTAGAGCTTACTGCTTAATTATCTGGCTCAAAAGGCCCTAAATATGAATATAAATAAAACTTAGAGGCTTGTGAAACTAGAACGGTTCTGAAACCAAGCTTCTAGAATTTTAGAAAATATACCAAAAGCACCAATATTTATTCATCAACACAGAATTTAGTTTAAAAAAAGAAAGAAAGAAAAAAAAAAAAAGAAAGCACCAGGTCTGTTCCAGAGTCCCTTGCCTTTTGAAAATAGTAAGGGCGGGTAAACACAAATGTTATTGTTACATAGTCAAATAAATGGCAACATGTCCAGAGGCCACAAATAAAAAACAGAGACTGTGTATCAAGTGAGACTGTCGGACGGTACACTAGCCAAGCAAAAACCTTCAGGGGTTACTTGAAAATAGCTGCCAACTGCAGAGTGTAGAAAATGCAAGTGACTGGAATGCACAGTGCGGAGTCAACAAATGAGAATGAAAACGAAAATGCAGGAAGGACGCTGTAAGTGGATGAAGGCAGTTTAGATCTCAGAGAGAAAGGGGTCCAATTTGGTCACCTGACTCTGAGAACAATATGACAGCTGCAACAAAAGAGGCTGTAACAATTGTGATCTTTCCAGAGTTTAAAGAAATCTCTTCACTTAATGCTTAAGGAAGCCTTGGAGCAAATACCTAGAAGAGCTATGAAACTGAGAAATACTAAAGTTACTAAACATTCACTGATGGTGGATGAGCTGAAAGCAAAAATCTGGGAAGGATCACAAAAAAAGGAATATTTCTAATATGTACTGCAGAGGACAGCTGAAATAAAATAAAGACCATATGATACAGCCCACGAGGAAGTGTAAGATTTATAAGGCAGGAGGGAAAGTGAGGATACTTTTAAAAGAGAGAGAGGCTTGTTCTGCATTTGCCTGTGTACAAATGTTACATGGGGTTCATTTTTGTTTTTTATGTGCTATTTCAAACCGTATAATTCATATTTTGCTAATCCTACTCACCCTCCCCCATTATGAAAGGCCTAGTAAATATCTGGGTCCAAGTTAAAAGAGGAAACTGCTTTTTCTTTTAAATATTCTAATTTGCACACAGTAGGTTAAATGGATACATGTGTTGTTGAATTGACTTTAAATTAAATTTAAAAATTCTTTTAGGAACATTGACTTTAATTTATCATAATTAAGCAGTCATGTGATGCTTAACGACAGGGATGCATTCTAAGAAATGCACCGCTGGGTGATTTCGTTGTTGAGCGAACATGACGGAGTGCGCTACACAAGCCTGGATGGTAAAGCCTACAACACACCTAGGCCCGTGGTACACAGCCTACTGCCCCTGGGCTACTAGGCTGGGCGCCATGTTACTGCACGAAACCACCCCAGATTAAATCAAGCGCGTGAAAAGGACACAATCAAGACAACATGGGATGAGATGTAGGAGGCTGCCGCCAGAGGCTCGTGGAAAACGGCACACTGTGTTACACGGTAAAAACCACACCGCAGGGAACACAGGAACCAGTGAGTCGGTTATCACTAGGTAATGTGTACTGTATATAATTGAATACGCTACACTTTTAAAGGACCGGCAGCACAATGGGTTTGTTTCCATCAGCAGCACCACAAACACGTGTAATGTGCTGTGACACTGTCGCTGGGTGACAGAAATGCTTCCGCCCCATCGCAGTTCTCTGGGGCCGCTGTTCTATACTCGGTCCGTCCATGACTGAAACGTCACTATAGATGCAGGACTATATCCACTTCTAGGCTGGATGCAAACGTCAAGTCTGTTTTATAAACTACAAGATAGGCTTGTAATCCGGATCGCGGTTATGCCACTAACCAGTCCTGAGACCCTGGGTCAGTTATTTAATCTCTATAACTCAATTTGTTCATCTGTAAAATGGATATAATAATCCCTACTGCTTCCCAGGGGTTATGTGGCTAAAATGAGACATGACTCCAAAGGCAGGAGTTTAGCCAGTGCTTGGTACAGAGAAAGAACTGATTAAATGTGAGCTCCCTCCCCTTTCCCTCATGCACCATAACATAATGTGATACTTAGAATTTTAATTCAGGCAATTACTTAAGTAGTAATTGCTATTTGTATTTACATAGCTGCTTTGATCCAAGAAGCTCCAAGGGCTTTACTAAATTTAGCATTTTAATAAATGTTTCATTTGCATTCTGTTGATTTTGTTTACCCACACAAAAGCTTGGAATTTCCGAAAACAAGACAGTCAGATAAGTTAAGAAAACAAGATAGTACCTTCATGTTTCAGATAGCCTAGGTCTGAACTTTGTCATTTACCTACGACACCACAACCACCTGACAGAAAAAGTCAGGAATATCCCTTTTCCTCTGCCAGCTCCATTCAGCTTCTGCAGCTGAAACCATCTCCTCTCCACCCCTCCACCCCCAATTCTCTCTCAGGCACTGTTGACAGAGGTACGTTTACTGCACCAATGAATTTATATATAATCAGCACAATAAATGTGATTAAATTGTCGGAAGAAAATCAAAGCATGAAGCACGGCGCCAGCCCTGAATTCTGATGATGCTGAACGCCTGTGACTGCAAAGGGACAGGATATTAAGAAGCCTTGATCTGGGTGTAGGTATTACCTCCCAAACCACATGGGCCATTCTTCCTGTCACAGTGCTGAATACTGAGAGAGATGTGTGGACCCTGCACAACAGGGAAGCGGGTTTCTTTCTATTGGTGATCTTTACCAAAGTGTGTTTTTTCCCTTCTCTACACTCAAGGGTTTACCCTGAATGATTTAATTATAATTTTCCTTGTGTAAGACAAATTAAAGAGGAGAGTAGGAGTGTCGTGCCAAGCACGTTATTTATCTCCATAACAGATTGCAGCTCACCAACCCCCAGAGCTGCTGGTGCTGGTGCCGAGGCAGCGAGCAGGAGCCCGCAAAATGTACGGCTCGGGCTGGAAAAAAACGCAGCCGGCCGGGAGACTGAGACATCTCAATACACCCAAAACAAAATCCCTCACAGTACTGCCTTTTTCCAACAAACTTTCACGTACAGCATTCCCAAATCCTTTCAAAAAGAATTCTTAACCTAAGATTAAGAGTTTGAGGGGTTAGATTATCTTTATTCAGAGTGGCAAGGGCTCTCTGGCTTGTTCCAATACTGCTTAGGAAACTGGTGGCAGGGGAGGGAGAGTATTACCCGGCCAGCTGGGGAGACCCTTGAAAGACAACATTCACAAATGCACAAGAGTCTGGGGCAAAACTTTTCCAAGGGAATCCTGAAAATTGAGAGCTCAGGATGTAACTGAGAATTTATTTTTATAGTGATAGCTTTCTGACCATTTTCCACTATTTAACAAGACACATGATGTTTAAATTAACCACAAGGTAAAACCATGTAACATTCATTGTAAGTACCTATATATACATGGTAGTTGAATTTTTAATGATCAATTCTGTAAGTTTGTAACTTTTGAATTATCTTCAACTTAAGGCACTCATTTGTCTTATTTGTTAAAATCAATTAAAATGTGCTAACTAGAATTTTCTTTTAATCCAGCCATATCTAGCAATCCACTAGATGATGTAACCTGAGAGATCTGAGACACAAAACAGTGGCATGTACTTGCACAGCTGCTGCTTTGCACGATCAGTTGGAAAATTCAGCTTGTTTTTACACCCAGATTAAGGCTCAGTAAGACCTGGATTCCTTTCTCAACCATATTCTAATTCTGACATGTAGTATACTGAAGATTATGCTCAACTTTTGTGCAGACAAATAAGGACCATTAAAAAAAGTCAAACAAACCTGTTCTCCTGGAATTAGACAGTCTATAAGCTCCATTCACTTTCAGAAGTGCTTTAAGACATGAAACAGGCTATTCTTCTCCCACTTGCCTCATTGCTAATCTATCACCTGACTGCAGATATGTAACCTTTTAGAATGAAACTGAGCACACTGCATCCAAACAAGAAGAGTTTGTGTCACAGGAAACCTGGGCAGGCTCCGCAGCAGCTGACAAGACTGCAACAAATCCCTGAAGAGCACCAGTGGGCACCTCCTGCTCTGCCCGTGGGTCACCAAGTAACTCAGCACTTCGCAGTGAGTGGAGGCATCAGCCTGAGGGCAACAAAGCAAGTGCAGCAAAGGACAACACCCCAAAGCCTTCTCTTTAAAGCTATGGAAGTGTTCGTATTTTTTTTTAAATAACAAAAACATTGTAAAAGATTATAAAGCAAGAGCTAAGACTGGCTTCCAGACAAACCAATCTATCCTAATTGGAAACAAACCAATCTATCCAGAAGCCACATTTAGTCCAATGGCTCCAAACTGGTTCTGACCATCCTCCATTCCGTGCCTCAAATTCTTCTAAACCAGAAAGTTTAAAGCATCTTTTAATTCTTCTGTCTTCCACAGAAACTCCAAACTGATCTTGAAAGGTTAGTTGCAAGTTTGGTTGAAACATACACAAATCTCATCTGGGGAACCTGTCATGGCTTTTACACTTGAATGCGACTCAAACACATACTCATATTCAGATAACGCTGTCTGTGATTTCTAAGCTCTACATGGACAAAATGCTACTGGCATAAAGATACAAATCTAATTAAAACAGTGGGCTTCCTGATATTTGACATTCAAACATATATGAAATTATATTTGTAATTGCTTATGTGAAAAACATAATTCAAAAACTTTCCCTGAGTTATTTTTATTAAAACACAAAATATAAAATTTGTTTTTTCCCATGGAAATGGCACTGGACTATCATACATTACTTCTAAAGTGTCTTCTATCTGTAGAAGCTCTGCATCATGAAACAATAGGAAATGGTTTAAAAACAGTAAATGTAAAGACCTTTTTAAAGTTTAAGAGCATTATTTGTATATTTTACTTTTGAAAAGCATTCAAGAGTAGCATTAATGCTTCTGGGAGCTAAGATACGATCACAGAATGACAGCTCCATCTTCTCAGAACTGTATGCTCACACGATGGCTCTCTACAGCCTTAGCTTCAACATCCAAATGAAAGCTCAGGGCTATTTAAAGTATCAAATCTTAACTTCCAAACAGAAATACAGCAACTGAGACAATGCTACACTACATCCCATGATCACGAGAAGGGGTGCTTCCTATGTTTGGGTGTATATACCCACAGGGGCCCCTTCCATCTCTCCATCCTTCGAACCTTCATCAAAGGTTTGTTTTTTAAAAGGCTACGTGCTCTGGGGACACAATGCGAAAAAGATGGGCTCCATGCCTTTAAGGAGGGCAGTGGAGAGGAGGGTAAGTTACATTTTTTCTCAAACCATAATTCAGAACTGCCCACAGCAGACACTGCCATTCCCTTAGAAGGCATTGAGAGCCAAAGAAATGCTTGTATGAGTGAATGCTTGGCAGACAGAGGAAGCCTGGAGGCCTCAAAACCAAAAGACTCTGCCTAGGTCCCTAAGTTTAGGTTAGATCCACACAAGTGCTAATTTCATGTTGAAAGGTGAAAATAATTAGATGCTTCACACCCAAACAATACTGAATGCATTCGTAAGTAATTATATACATGTTCACATCCCATGGAGCCAATTAGGGATCCTGGAGATATGATGAGGCACAACCACCCCTCCTCCACATTAAAGACTTTTGTGGACACATCTCAGGGGCCGTGCCTACCTTTCCCTTTTGGGGGTGTGGACTGAGAGCTGTCCATTGGTAGAGGCATGTGGGTTCATTATTAAGGAGGATTTGGAAGGGGCAGAGGAAGAGACACATGTCGTGGTCAGATCCAAACTGCTGTGATTGTTGCCTGTGGTTTCTTCTGTAGCGTGAGCACTCGTCACTTCTTTCCAGAGCTGCTGCAGTTCAGCTGGAATCATGCCTGAAACAAACAAACTGGATAATTAAATCAATTAACAGCCAATTCTGTCCTCTTCAAACAGTAATTAAATCAAAGAGTCAGTAAACAAAGCCTAGTGTTAGGGTTTTTTTTTTTTTTTTTTTTTTTGTATATGCAGTTTTCTTTCCCTCCCACCTAAATCAAATAATGGTAGGAACAACCCTGTCCTCCCCTGAGCACAGGTGAAGTGTCCCCATCAAAACACAGCTACTCTGCCAAGACAGTACGCCTCCAGCCAAACCGTGGTTTCTAGATTTGAGGGGAGAAAAAAAAGTAGATAGATGTTATGTATTTTTAGACACAAAGAAGGACTCAAAATAAATTTGTTCGGCAATACTATAATGACAACATGAACCACAAAATGAGTAATTTTTGTGCTTAAGTCTTAAATGATGACAAATAGCTTTGTTATTAAGTATAGTTTTTATTAATCACTTTTAGACATAAATTATGAATTCATATCATCTTCCTGAAATGCTTTTCAACTTTTAACAGTCAAATTGATTATACTATGATTATTTCATTAACACACCTATCTTCCTCATTAATTTTGGTTTCTAGTACCACATGCTTAATTGATGGATGTGTCTACTGAAAAACTGTGTAACTTTTTATACAAGTAACACTATTATCACTGTCATTTCTTAGATCAATGCTAATGAACCATTGCAGAATAAAATGAAAATGTAAAGTTGGAGTAATAAAGTTCTCATTTTTAAGGGGATCAAAATGGACATGGGTCTTAGGGAGTAAGGGTCAACCTGTATTTTAAATCTCCAAGAGATACAATCAGTATGCGCATCTCACTCTTGCGGCCTCACAGCCTTTATTCTGGTGGCAAGCCTCTGCAGCCCGCGATTTCCAAATCCTACCTCAAGGCATGTTCTAGTGCACACATGCACAGGAGAACAATAATCTAAGTAGCAACTAACAGCAAGTGCAACTTCCATTGAGAAGACACCTCAGAGAGATCATGAGCCCTGTCCATCAGAAGGCAATCCCATGGTAGGACTGGACGTCTGGGCTGCAGTTGCTGGTTTCAGTCAACTAACACAACCATGTAGAAAGCTGGTCATTTTCTGACTATACAGCAGCAACTGAAACAGGCATGTTTCTTACCAAATCTAAGGTACTGAATTAAAAAAGAAGGCTGTGTGCATTATATTCATTTGAAACACATAATAAAAAATGCCAAGGTCTAAATTTAATTTATTTTCGTCATTTAGAATACAATGGATAGATAATCATCTCAATGTGATCAGCCAAACATCTTTACTTTGCTAAACTGTTAAAGATTTTAATTATGCTAGCATTGGAGAGCACTGGTCTAATGAGGCGATGGACTCCAGAGAATCCGAGTGGTTAAGAACTGTGAAATGAGTCTGATAGGATTTTTTTATATTCACCGTGGATCGTTTGCATATCAAAGAGGAGTAAATTATTGCACAGCAGACCAATACCCTTCTCCGCCTTTCTGAGAGGAGCAGTAACAAAAACAGTTGGACTCTCCTAATGGTTCTCCACAAAAATGTTCAAATGCTGAAGGATTTGCAATTAATATATATTATAAAGGCAGCTTCAAATGATACATTAAGTGGTCAGATATTCTTAGAATACATTCTCAACAGCCAAGACAGTTTTCTTCTTCCTTCACAAAAATCAAATGCCAATTATATTTTGATGGATTTTGTCCCAAATGAGCATTTAGTTAGTAGGCATATTCAATTATTACTTGTCCCTTGAAATTAAACCTCGGAGGCAAATTAAACAAAGGGAAAGGTCACTATAGAATCCTGTGTCCAGTTTTTCTGCATCTGGGCTGTTATTTTCAAATATCTTGTGAAGTGACATGTGGGATGTGTCTGTCACTGACAGGCCTGCCAGCGATGTCTGCACACCAGCAATTACCTGTGAATGTGGCTGACCCTCGGACCACTGGTTACTCAATTGAAACAACAGTGAATAGGCTTGTCTGTTGGTGACAGAATATTGATATAAAGCTGTATCAAGTCAACACCTATTTTTATTTTCCAGGGAGTAAATACACTTGAAAAGAACAAGCCACTATTTTTCCATTCAAACTAACTGATTTCTGGGTCAGCTGCAAGGGAGGTGGGAAGAGTGGAGGAACGCCGGTGTTAACAAATGTGTTAGCACTTTCCCTCTGAAAAAAAGAGCAGAACTTTGAAGCCATTTTAAAAATACAGTGAATTAAGCCTGTTAAAAAAAATAAACACTAAAAGTAATCTGTGTATCTAGCAAATGAAGACAGAGACAAATGTCTTGTCACACAGAGGGAATTCTCAGCTACTCTACTCTCCTTTTACCCCAACAAACTAGTCAATCGGTTTCATCATCCACAGGGGAGAAAGGGTAAATAAAATGGTAACTCACTGACTGACAACACATGGACTTCCGGGTCAAATTTCAATATAATAATTCCATTCAAGAATATTCTCATTAGATTTAGAAGAAAGTAGTCAAATCAATTTCCTCCATCAGTGCTACACCTTGTTAGTGTTGTTAAAGGATGCTTTTATTTGACAGCCAAGACCATGTGACAGAATTAAGACAGATAAAAGGTAAACTCATCACTCATCAGATTAAATGGATATCAAATTTCCAGAAACCAAACATTTTTTTCCAAAATAGTAGATAGGAATAATCCTACAGAGTTAAATCCATTAACAAGCACATATTCAAGCAATGAGTTTTCTCCAATCTATAGTTTACACTTACAAATTAAATAATTGGAACGACATTGAAAGTATATTTCCATATGGATGTATTGGTGCTGGGAAGGATTGTATGATTAAAGAGACCAAGGAGAAAAACAGATATGCCCATTACATAAAATAGAGAAAAGGCCCTATAATAACCTTAAAAACAACAAAAATATGCCTCCATTCCAAAACCTTCGGGGGGGAAAAAAAGGGTCTTCAAAATATTTCTCTCTCCCCCCATTCCTACACTTTGACATTTGCATACATGTTTAAGGTAACTTAGCCAAGGTCATGAGCAGTATGTAAAAGAGTCTTCAGGGTTATATCATGATGTGGGCATTTCCTGCTATTTTAATACATAACCCCTCTGCCTTGCTACCTTTCTTTTGCCAGGATAACTGGCCCCTTCATTATAAAGGAAAATGCAGACACAGGTTTAAAAAATGTATGTTGTGGGGACAGTTGACAGATTACTGTTCATGGAACTCAATTTTACAACCCCAGGTATCACTGGCTCAAAGAAAGAGTTGATCAACCTTTTTTTGTCCTTGTACACTCACACCCAGGTGACCATGTTCGAGCAAGCAGAAAGTTGATTTAAACCTCATAATGACATCAGAAAAAAAATTGTGTTCTCGTCCAACATAACTGAATTCTCAAGCCACATTGGATAAAGGGGTAGGGGAGACAAAACCCAACCTCCTCCTTCCCCAAAAGATGCTCATGACATTGGGAGATCGCTTCACTGCAAGCACCTGACTCCAGAAATAGTTAATGTTTACGCATCTTAGGCATACATGAAGGCATCCTTTAGATTTTAAATATGCATCTTCCTAATGTTGCAGGGACTAATAGTTACAGCACACTGCTAAGCCTATCAATCAATGCCATGGCTAGCGAATTACCTACCAGTGTCTCTGATATGTTACTGCAGAGATTACACTTCATGCATCACCACGTTCATTTTTTTCACATTACACATGAGCTTGTCTTGTCACTGCCCAATTGCCCTCTTTTGGACAGCTTAACTGATGTACTACAACAATGAACTTTAGTGGGCAAACTTAACAGTACAGGAGCAGAGGGAAAAGATAAGAGAGGTTGATACCTGAGTCCAATGGGTGTGTCAGAGCAGCCTGCAATGTTTCCAACAATAAACCCAAAGGTGTAATTAATGGACATAGTAACATTTTGCAAGCAAAACAACGCATTAGCCAATGTGCCCTTTCTTTTCCCCTGGTGTTTGCTCAGTTACCAAATCTTCTACTTTGACAGACATGGAGATGCTGATTATCTATCAAGCAGTTGAGCAGTAATAGCAGAAAGGGGAAGAGGGCCAAGAGCAGTTAGAGGAAAAAGCCCTGGTCTTAACAGTAAAAACATACTCAAACAAACAAAATAATTCCCAGACGGGACAGAAATTGGGTGTGGTTGATTCAGGAGAGATGATTCAAATGCAGACACGTTCCACTGTTCCACCTGACACCAAGAGTTTGTGACCAAAGGCCCATGCCTTACGCACCATGCAGAGTGAAGGAGGTTCCCCGTTTTCAACCCTCTTCAGGAGGCCACTGAATCCAAGACACAAAAGACTGCAGCTGCCAGCCACCCTTTAAGGAACATGTACACATACCTTCAAAGGTATCAGAACTGAAAGGGCCAGGGGCCTAGAGAAGACAGTGAAACCTGCTGCAGCATGCAGGGGACTGGGAGACGCTTTGGGAACACAGGATAATACTATCATCTCTCCTTCTTCCTGGTTCTGGGCAACCTGTTTGCATTCACATTACATGTGTGAAAGTTAAGAGTTGCTTAAACCAAGAGGCTGTCCTAAAAACAGCTAGAAAAACTTACTTGTTTTTCATGCCCAACATCCACTGGGATTTTAAAAAGAAAATTTTAAATGTATGAAATATTGTTATTTTCCAAAGAACCTCAGTTTGTGAAGAAGACCTAGAGATAACTAACCTGCCCCCAAATCAACAGTCATATGAAGGTAAAAAAGAAAGGAAAAATGAGAGAAAAGTCAGTAAAAAACTCTCATTTTTATATCTGATAGAGCTTAATCTTTTTTTTTTTAAATCCTCACCCAAGGACACATTTACTGATTTTAGAGAGAGGGAAAGGGAAGGAGAATGAGAGGGAGAGAAACATCAATCAGCTGCCTTTTGTACACGCCCCACCAGGACTGAACCTACAACCTAAGCATGTGACCTGTCCAGGAATCGAACTCAAGACCTTTTGGTATGTGGAACTACGCCCAACAACTGAGCCACACTAGCTAGGGTTAAAGAGTTTAATCTTAACTGCTTACACAAAAATAAACCTAAATCTATCTCTAGATATTAAAAAGTGGCATTTATAAAGCACTATTAAGGTTTCAAACAAATTACATGACATAGGAAACAGCTTAAAATGACTAAAAAAACCCCCAAAAAACAAAAACACAAAAACCTTCAAGAAAATTCACTTGTGATTCCAAACTGAAAATGCTAGATCTGATTAGAATGCTAGTAGGTTGAGCAGCATGGCCCTCTCCCACTGTAAGAATGTGCATCAGTGGGATCGCTGGGTGAAGCCATCAGACCACCCTCCATCTGAACTGGGGCGTCAACAAGAACTTCTCCAGAGCTTCATCGTTACTACCTCATCCAGCTTTTCTCTTCCAAGTCTCTGTGTGCATGTTTCAGATAGACATTCCTCAGTGAAGAGCTGGGCTTCACCATGACACACCCTGGCACCTGTGCCTAGTTCACCCACCTTGAGCGAGGGGCTGGAGGGGCAGTGAGGGCTGGCCTGGCTGCAGTGTGAGGAGGCCTTGGCGCTGCAGGGACAGGAGGTGCTGCTGCTGGAGCTGCTGCATCTGCAAGAGCTGCTGCTGGAAAGCCAGCTGCTGGGGAGCCACCTGCTGCTGCTGCAAGAGAGAGACCAGAGAGAAGAACATGAGATGGCAGACACCTGTTGCTGCTGGAGCGAGAGAGAAGGGAAGAGAGAGTGAGACCCGTGCCCGGGGAATGTGAGATGTGGACGCCTGAAACCATTGCATCATCCAACACTGATAGCAGGAAGTCCAAAACCACTGTTATCGTCCAACACTGATAGTGGGACATCCGAAACCACATCATCCAACACTGACAGTGGGATGTCCGAAACCATCCCATCATCCAATGTCTGAAACCACTGTCGTCGTCCAACACTTACAGTGGTCACTAGGGTTGAATGGAGGCTCAGCGTCAAGACTTGTGTGAAAAGGCCTGAACACCTCAGCTCTGAAGCCAGGTGGTGAGTGGAAGCAAGCCTGCCCGCTGTGATCACACAGGAAAAGAACTCATCCATCACGTTAGCTCTTCCTACAGTTAAGTTGGAAAGGCGTGAGTTTGGCAGTCAATATGTGAACTATTCAACTTTGAAATCTTTACTTAGACACACTAGAAAGAAAACAGCAACAACACAGTGTACAGAGATTTGAACTCTGGACCTCTAAGGTGTGTAAGAATAAGCTGCCTTCTTCCCGTGCTGGGAGAAGCTTTTAACTACTCTGTTTATCACCTCTGACATAAATAAATGAGAAAAAAAATCAGACATTTGAAGAAGAAAAACTTCATCTAATATTGTTAATTGGCCATGACAAACGATGAAATAACATTGTAAATCTTTCATAGAAACAGCTAGTAGATTTTAATTACACACATTCATAATTTAGCAAACAACACCACACTCAACTGTGTCTCACAGGAAGGACACTGTAAGCTTCAGATGCTTTCACTGGGCTGGAGTTTCAGAACCCTCAGGGCTGGCGTCCAGCTTCCCGGGGCTTTGTTCTTGAAAAGAAGGGGCTTTACAGTTTGATAAATATCTTTTTGTTGATTGGACAATGACAGGAGGAAAACGCGTGTTGTGTAAAACATCAATACATCATTCCTGTGTTTAGCAGGCCTTGCTCCAGCCAAAAAAAATTAATGTAGATTTCCTCAGTAATTATCTGAGTGATAGAAAGATAATCCAGTGCAGCAGAACAAAAATAGAGGGAAATTATCTCATATCCTTAATCTGTGAGGAATCAGATCAAGGTGGAGATCTCCGCCACATCACTGGTAACAATTCTAAAGGGAAAATTAACCCTTCCCCATCTGTAGCCCCCGAAAAAAATTCTTTAGGAAAAGAACAAGATCCATTTTCCTAATTCTAAGTATTAATCAAAATATCAGGGAGACTTTGCAACTAACAGGACTACACAACCGTGTCAGAGCTTTTCACAATCACACTTCACTAACAACCACATTCACTTAACCTAGCGCACGACCTCAATCTGACACCTCCGCGAAAGGGTGTACGGGTCAAGACCTTCTGGTGCCAAGGTCAAAGGAAGAGAAAAATGGTGGCTTCCTCTCAGTCCTCATGTAGTTCATTTTACAGTAAAAAACCATCATTCTCATATTAGCAACCAATTTCAGACTTACTACCATGCCACTGAGAAAGTTAATTGAGTTTCACTCCAAAAAACAAATTCTATACCACTAACAACAAAAATTTAAATAAATTTAAATGAAAAGCCAGTGTTTTCATTTTAAAAACAGCATGCATAAAATGATCCACTTGTTTTCACCCTTTCCCAAGTTATCACATTAATGTAAAACCCAATGATAGTTATATTCATGTCAAAATGACTTTTCACTTTTTCAATAGATATTAATTCATGGCATTTTAAAATAAGGGGGGAAGAAAAGCAAAAACCAACCCTGATAAAATAAAAGATCAGGTCTCTAGCTCTTCTTGAAGAAGAAAATAATGGGGGTATGTTTGAGTTTAGGGAGGGTGTTTCCTGTCTTACTGTAAATGAAATGTTTAAAAATTTTGTATTTATATAAAATGACTGATGGCTTTTCTGTTGTCACTGTGGCCATCCCTAGGAAAGCTCATGAAAGCTGTCCACGTTTGAAAAGCCAGGATATAAAAGTATACAAGGCCCATTGTCCAAAGAAAGAATTTAAAAGCAACAGTGGTTGCCAAACTGCTCCCCACCCAGTTACCAAACACAGGATACGAGCCCATTTGTTTACTTCTCACAATTGAATGCACACAAAAAAGGTCTCCGTGCAGTCCCCTCTACAGGTCAGTAGTCAGTGTTAAAATGCTCAAATGCCCTGATAAACCTTGCATTTCGGATCCCCTCCCTGGAGCTGCAGTCAAAGGTCTGTTTTCCTTTCTTCGGCTCCTCCCTACTGCCTAACATAAACTGTCATAACTGCCTGGGACAAACGGCCCTTTTAAAACAATCAACTTAGCCTACCTCACCCACACAGGATGGGAACTTTGTTTGTGGCTCGACTTACTATTAATTCTGCCTTCTATTTTCCACACCCGTTCTGTAAGCAGTTGCTTGAATCGCCAGCTGTATGGGGGCCACAGATTATCTGTCAATCTCCCAAGGAAGGTTTCAGGTCTAACCCAGTGTGGAACCCAACTTTCCCAAGGAGACATCTTTGAGGCAGCTTTAGGAAAAAAGCAAGTAAAGGTTCATTGTTTTGGCCAAGGTTCAAGCGACTTACAGCAAAGGTAATCAAAATAGGGAAGGGGGGTGGTGGAGGAAAACCTGACAATTCAAAATTACGAGCCACTAATGACTGGGAATTCAGTAAATTAATATACTTGTTCCATCCATCAACATTCAAGTTCAAACCTTATTTAAAGTCAACACCACCAGTCCACAATATGAAATTGCTACCATGTGACTCTATTTCATTGTAGCCCAAAAGGACCACCACCTGCATAATTTCAGGAGACCACCTCAGGAAATTAAGAATCTCTTAATCACTGTTCCAATGGGTCTTGACCAAATCTACCGGCACTATGAACATATCTTGGAATCCGAGAAGACCTGCCCTTGTGTCTGTCTACCCTCAGGATGTTAAGGCAACAAAGTGTGACCACAGCAAACCTAATGTCCTGGAGATGCTAAAATGCTACTGCAATGTCTGACCTCCTTGTTCAAACGCAAAGTATTCCCTTTCCTTTCCCACCACCCTTCCCAAACTCAGACACCAGCAGCATTTCTGCATGCTGAGATGCCCCCTTTCTGACAGCAGCAATTTGGGAGAGTTAACTTTTATCCTTCCTTCTGCTGCGTAACTTTCCCCTTCACATTTCTTCATCTGCCCTCCGAGCACATCTGAACTTTCATGTTCCCCCAGCATGCAGATGTGCATTCCAAACTATGTCTCACAGACCAAATACGAGGTTAATAAGAAGTGGCAACAGAAAGGAAAAACACAATCCCTGGTAACTGATAAGAATGACAGTGGCAGCCCTTTTTTGTTTGTCTTCAAGTATAGAGTTAAAGATCTTTAAAAAACTAAATTTTGATGCCTTTGAAAGGAAAGAAGCACAAAATAACAACAGGGGGTTATTGCCTGTGAGCCACAGGGGAGAAACTCCATAATTCTTATTCTCCCTTTTGAAGGCTGTTAGAAATCTGATTCAAAAAAGCAACGGCAGAAGGGGAAACCTCTTGAGGCTGTAACCATTTCCTGTGATCATGCATAATGTGCTTCAAAAGTGGGTTTTTACCAATTCTGTTGATCAATTGCACCTCCTTCATATCCCTTCTTTTTTCTGCTGTGTTTACATCTGATGTGACTCAATGACAAGCACTGTCTGAGACTGAGAAACAGGCCTGTCATGTTGATTTATGGGCGCATCAAACCACAACTTGTCCAAACTGAAGCTCGCAGTTCATTAATTAGAGAGTTGTGACTTTGAAGTCAGCTTTCAGACTGTGGTTTTTAACATTTGGCTTAATTTATATGCTCTTGAATGTGGATCTCTAAGGAAAAAACTGAAATTCCCTTCTTGTCTTTGAACTTCTTTTGACCGCACAATAATCATTTCTTTGTCCAGAGTGATGCCTGCAATCCCAGAGTCATTAACGCGCATTGAACTGCCACTGATGAGTAAGCCCTACTGAATTAGAAAAACAGCCAGCAAAACAAAGCTGAGAGCCTTCTGCACAGTGATATCTCACAATTACATGCCTTCCCTCCCTGTGCCATTTCCATTTTAATTACTGTTAGTCCTTTAGATTTACATTTTAGACACTTTTTAATCTGTTTCCTTTTCTATTATAGCAGCACCCAGTAGCACGCCACTGTACATAGGTTGTGTCAGCATTTTCATTAAAGCATCTCCTCCCTTTCACCCCGAAACTGCCCCTACTCTACAGGGGGTTATATTCAGGCTGCTAAAGAGGACTCTAGGGTGAAAACTTGAAGGGTATGGAAAATGCACCCGATTTGTGTTGAGGGAGGAGCCGACAAAGGGAGAAGGTCTGGGTCATTCCCAGTGTGTGAAATCAGTGCTTCCTGGCCTCCAGGCTCCTGTGGCAAGTCACCTGGGAAGACTCCCTCCCCACCAAGGAAAGTGGCCCCCTGCCCAGGGCCAGTGAAGAAGCCATTGAATTGGACTATTGAGCTGTTGATCGAGCTATAAATTCTGCCATTCCAAGGAGCACACTTAAATGAAAAGCATTTCAGTCACTGTAAAAATATGAGGAAGTTAAGTCACATTGGATAACTTTGGAATGGGTAGAAAGATGTCACGATAATGCATAAAAATACTCCCTCAAAATGACTAAGATGTACGCACGCAGAACAGTACAGAAGGTGAGAGGAACCCCTCTCCCGGCTGAAGGCCTTACCATTCATGGAACTAATACTGTCCCTTAACTGGGTGGGATGCCACATGCAATAACTGTGTACTTCCGGAGTACTGTGCACATGGAAGTTGCTACAATGCACTACCTTTTTTAGGGCAACACACACACACTCCAAGCTGGAGAATTCTGTAATCTTAATTTGTGCTATTGCAGACTTGCCTTTAGCCCTTACTATACGGACAACTTGCAGGACGAAGTTAAACTAAGATTATAGGTGCCTAATCTTGCTCTAACTTTTTGTTTGTCCAGCCTTACAAGAGGTTAGAAAAAAGGCCATCGCCACACACCTAAGCTCTTTGAGCTGGAAAAAAACAATCAAGTGTGTGTCCAAATCAAATTTTACTGAAAAGCGCTTCACTTTCCCCAGGTACCTCTTGCAAAAGGAGCCTGGAAGGTTCTGCCCACAATCCCACACCCCAGTGCTCACACAAGGTACACCTGCAGTACTCTTATAAAATACCTGTTAGCACACAAATAGAACCCAGAAAAATCTGAGCGAAAACAGGACAATAATTCTTGGTCTGAAAGCTGAGAACTGATAGAGTCAGCTCAGTTGTGCAATCATTTAAAAGATGAATGACAGTTTAATAGCCACTAGACAGTCCTCTGGGATCTGTGGTTTGAAAGTAAAATACGTATCGTCGGT
Source organism: Desmodus rotundus (assembly GCF_022682495.2). NCBI lineage: Eukaryota > Metazoa > Chordata > Mammalia > Chiroptera > Phyllostomidae > Desmodus > Desmodus rotundus. Next base: position 71,328,525 of record NC_071394.1, on the reverse strand, counting down.
ACCTCTTTAGGCTGTTTTCCAGCATGTTGTTGTTGTAAAAGTTGAAGCTGCAACTGCTCCTGTTGTTTTTTATAAAACTCTTGAAGCTGCTGCTACAAAGAAAGGAGAGGACGGTAAGTCACAGAGGGTAGCGCCAGTCCGCTGTCCCTCTTGGTTCCATATACAAACTGTGATTTGAAAAACAGCATCCTTTTATCTGTAATGGCCTGACCTTTAGTTTGAAACTTGATAATAAATTTCAGCACACACTGCCTAGTCTTGGCATTATTGTTTGAAAAGTAATACCCCAAATGAACTGATGAAAAACATACCATTTTCTACACAAATTAATTAAAATAAGGCGAGGGATGACCTTTGATTGTACAACAAAGCCAAAATGCCCTTGCTGAGAGAGTCTGGTGAATCTCCACTGTGAAACAGGCACACGCGTCCTAAATGACAGGGCTGAGAAAAGCTGAGGCTGCTTAGCGTGTGCATCAGCAGCGTGGGTAAGCCAGCCTCCTCTGCACCCTGTCTCCACACCTCACCCCGCAATGCTGGTCACTATAGTACTGAATCTCATCTTTTCCACGCAGGTGTTCATGAAGTCTGAAGATTACCGTTTTTCTCAGACTATAAGACACACTTTCCCCCCAAATTTGGGAGGAAAATGGGTGTGCATCTTACAGTCTGAATGTAGCTTACCTGGCTCGCTCTTATGGTCCAATGTATCTTATAGTCCAAAAAATACGGTAGGTCTCCATGGAACAATGGCAGCCAGAAAGTCATTTCAGTATTAGCACAGGTGAAAAAAATAAAGGCAACTATGTACCTTACAGTTAGCCAACCCCAAAATGGTTCTTTAAGTTATAAAATAAAACAAAAAACCAAAACTCGGTAAGCTTCTGAGTTGAAATGGGGACTGCAAGAGCTGTTCCATTAAACTCGTTCCCAATGTGCTCCCCGCTCTGCTTTGATTCACATCATGTAGAGGCCTCTGGGCTTACCAAATGAAAGAACGTACAGCCACATAAGCCTAAAAGATCTTACTTCTACCAAGTCCAATTACAGCCCTATTCTCAGTCCATTGGGCGCTCTCCAGGTCCACACCCAGGAACTTTGACAGAGTTTCTCTCCCTCAGGGACGTAGATGAAGTCTGTCCTGCCCCACACTCCCTGCTGTGCTTATTCTGTCAGAAGGAAAGCTGCTGCACAGGTGAGGGCAACCTGACTGGAGTGATAGGCAGGTGTGTAGGGCATGGAGCGGGAGGAAGGACAGTTACCTGTTGAAGCATGAGGGCCTGCTGCTGCTGCAGGAGAACCTGGAGCTGCTGAGGACTCAGCACTTGTTGCTGGAGGATCTGCTGCATTTGCTGGGGAGTGATGACTTGAGGTGTCATCATAGCCACTGACACGGGCACCTAGAACGTTAACACAGGATAAGCAGGAGCCAGGAAACCACATGCACACAGCACTCAGCCTTTCTGGGTTCAGCGGCTGCCGGTCACCAGACTGCTTCGAGAACCGACCAATTTCCCATGAACAATGTACTTATCCAGAGGGGAGGTAGCAACAGACCCTACTGAATCTATTGTGAAGTTTATTTTAAGCAAATAATGAAAGAAAACCCTGCAGCACTGACAGGTGTTCCAGGCATTCTTGCAAGCAGACAAGGACAGAAGGCTTTAGTTTATGTTGTCTGCGGCTCAGTTAGAACTATTTCAATTTCTTATTAAGAATGAGTTTTCCGTCAGAATGAGCTGTAGGAAATCAACACAAACTTGAATTTTGTTTTAGAGAAGGCGGCAAATGGGAACCAGTACCTCCGCAGCTGGAGCTCACATGATTCATTTCCTCTGTGGATCCTGACTTTTAAGGACAATCAAGGGATACTTCGTCTTGCGGTTAACTGAACCTTGGACACACCTTCTGAACTTAAACACAGACCCTTCCTACAACGCCTTGTGCCCTTCCTTATTCACCCAGCATACAGATGTCTCAGTTCTTTCATATTATGTGTGATACCATTAAAGCTGCTTTCTATGACATTTCAGTGACAAACAGCTCCAGTGATGAACTTGATAGCATTTCATATTTGCAACTGTTAACACGTTTCTGCACGGGCATCTCTGCAAGGAACCTGCACACAGTATCTTGAAAGGATGATGTCTTGTTCAGATAAAACACTGACATTAAAATGACAGGCTGTCTTGGCCAAGGTTACACAAATTGTATTCAAGCGGATACCTAATGACAATGCTATGAATTCTGCAAGCTTTCTAGAATGTAATTTAGCTATTCAAAATAATCACTGCACTTGTGTTTAATTTGCAGACTACATTGAGAACCATTTTGTCAGTCCCTGTAATAGAAGAAGACTATTTCATGAAAAATCACCCCCCCAAATGAAAAAAAAAGGAAAGAAAAAAACAATGAAAGAAAAGACAAAACTGTATGTCTTCTAACAGTAATATTTAAGCATCTTACTTTTCTTTAGTTCCTAATCAAATATGTGACAGCAAGAAGCAGTAAAGGATATACTTTTGTTAAAAAGGATCTGCTGTCATTTCTTGTATTACAATAAAAGGTAATAACATGTTTTGCACTTTGCCTGTGTGCCACTTTAAAAAAAAAAATCCAGCAGACAATAGCTGATCAGAAGATAAAAGAATTTAAAAATCTTTCAGGGGAACAGTAAGCAAAAATCTAGAAATGCAGTATTAATTTTATGTAACATAATGCCTTAATAAGCAGTTTATCTTGACTTTTTCACATGATTTGTCCTGTCATTTGCATAGCGAGCTCTCACTCCTAATTTCACAGTCATTATGCACTGATGTCCCGATTTCTCAGCATCACTAATTTTGATGAACTAAAAATGGTTCCTGAAGGTCAGATTCATGTACACTGAACACCCTGCACTGTTGTTGCGGGTATGTTTGTGTGAGGATGTTTATATACAAGTTTCTCATTGTTTGGAAAACACTAACCAGAACATTTGAAAAATTTCATTAACCCAACTCTGGAAGGTCATCAACAAATTCTTTGTATTGCAGCGGCCTTTCAAATGTGGATGTAGATACATTGTAATTTAAAACAGATGGGAATGTCTGAATATCTTTACATGCAAAAAGGGACAGATGTATATGAATGGATAAATTATCTTTTTTAAAAAAGACACTACTTCCAAACACAAAATATCACCAACGGTTTACAGTGGACTTCAATCCAAGGCAAACACCAAGAAGACATTACCAAAAAACACCTAACCGTCTATAAACTAATTTCAATTACTCTACTTTGTCTTCATATAGAAGAAACAGTTTGAATTTTTCAATATGTATTTGGGTGCCAATCACTATCTTCTGAGCTGCTAAAGCCAAGACACCACAACAGAAGTTTACTTTTCCTTGAGAATTGCATCATCATACCGGGAGGCTTGATTAAGTAAACAAAGAACCGTGTTTAAGGTTCTGTTTTCCTCTGCGTTCCTTGGATGATGTACAATACAAATACTCTTGAGCCAAATCTCTGATGGTGATGAACAGGAAAATAGACGGGAATAGGGTGGTGTAAGATCTAGACTGGTACAAAATTAACAGAGCTGTAACAGAAATCATCACAGAAACCACACTTGATCACAATTTTTAGAAGAACTGTGGAAAGCCTATGCTAGAAAAGGGTACAAGAAAATTTTGCGGGGGGCTGATGGAAATGCCCTCTACCTTGATTGGGATGGCAGTCACACAGATGTACAGAATTATCAAAAGGAGTGCATAATATGCAAATTATACTTCAATAAAATCAATTTTAAAAAGTTAAAAGGACTGACATATAATTTTTAAATCTTTACATACAGCCACCAGTATAAATTTCCTCTTCCCACAGTTATTCAATTTTTGTAGTGTTACAAAACAGAAAAGTGAACTTGGGTCTCTCCTTCTTTTTCCCTTTGGACATTAAGATGGAGGTGCTGATGAGTTTTAAAATGCATAAAGCAGCAGGCACAGCCAAAGGGAAGAAAGAGGCAAGAAGTCTGAGTAATCCTCCAGCCTGGGGATCGGTCTGTGAATAACCAGAAGTGGGCTATTATATCCCGACGGCCTTACCTTTGCTTTTCTATCTGAAACCACATTTTCACACCAGTTAGCTTTGAGCCTCCAAAGTGGACTGGAGATTAATTTATAAATGTGATAAAACTGAGATTTTCCTCCCCGAAGTTTATGCTCCATATCATGAAAATAGGTTATGGAAAGCTTTAGCAAACATACCCAAATGGACAGAACCATTGTGGGATAGAAAGGTGGGGTGGAGGTGGGGGGCAAACACATTTTAAGGCTTTAAATAGCTAAGAATTATAGCCTACGTACCCCTCCCTAAACTCCCAATGTTCCAGTTTTTCACGTAGCCAGTCCCTACTCATACCAGGACTCAAAGGGCATGCAGTACCAGCGAGAGGCTATTAGAGCCCACACTTTATTGCCCATTACTACTGAGGTCATTAGCAGCAAGAGTGATTGTACTGGTCTTAACCTATTGATCACTGCAACTACTATCATTTAATCCTGTGTTGAATGTCTGGAAAGCAGCTAAAGGCACACAAGAGAGAGTGCTTTAGCATTGAGAAATATGGTCAAAGCTTAGAAATTACACTTTGATTCATAAAATCTAGCCCGTGGTCTAAATCAATAGTATTTAAAACAGTCATGTGAGTTTTTCACTACAGTGCTCTAATATTTATGGGCCCCTCTTTGAGAGTATTCAGTCAAAACCAAAACTTTCCCCCCCGATTCTATGTCATCTCCTTTACCCTCCTTGAGAAAAGAAAAATAACATTAATTTCTGATATTTTTTTGTGCTACTGGGCTCATGCCTTAACTGGGAGTTCAACTTATTTCTTGTTTTCTTTCTCAAATGAAAATTTAAATATAATGCAAAAAATTATATCCCCAATACTGTAACTACCTTAACTATTTGAGTATATAGAAATGTGTATGTTTTATGAGTTAACAATGAATCATAAAGGCAATTTATGAAGAACTAGAATGATTCTGCCTAGCTGCCTTCAGGGATAAGAAATTCAAATTAAAGTTCTGGCAGACATTTAAAGAATGCTAGCATACAAAACTGAATTTAAAAACACACACAGTTAACACTCTTTAGTTGAGTTTCAAGGGGAAACTTTGAATTAAAACATACACACGTGCACATGCGTGACACTGCTGACTGACAGCAACTGGGTGTGGCTGACCCCAGGTGTGCACGAACCTGCCAGAACGGCAGAAATGCAGCTGAGTTTCGGATGCTGCTAGCATGGGCCTGTTGCCACCTTAATATCAGTGATTGGCAAAATGTCATTAGCACGAACAAGTGCTGTAAAAAGTCCTTACGCTGCCGTGTAAATTTTGCCTGATACAGTTTTCTTTTACATCAAAATGACTTCCTATCATCTGAATGATAGACGATAATTAAAATAATATGCATTATTATTATTTTTTATCCCCAACAGGCATGGTGGAAGAGGAAAAAATCTAAAAACCTAACAAATAAAAACCATCCACAGAAGCAATAAATATTTTTAATCTAGGAGACATTTGGAGGAATTGAGTGAGAGGGGAGAAGACACAATACAAATAAGGAAAATAACACGCTATTTTTTTCTGCTTTCTCTTTAGTTTACACTCATATGATCTGTAAGTAAATACTGCCCAGTATAAACACACATAAATTTTGGACATCAGCTTCTTCTCGTAACTGCTGTGTGTACAAATAATAAAAACGAGAAGACGAAATATTTTAAACACAGTTTTACTTCAGTTAACCTGGATTAATACTTTAGAAACTATTTTTAATCTCTGGTTTTTCACCACACATATGTCCCAGAAAACTCCAGCCCCATATAGAGTTGGGGCTGTGTCTGGATGATGACTGACCAGGTCAGGCAACGATACCTGGTTCATCAAATAACAAGAACAAAACAAACTTTAAATCAGAAGGTTCCAGAATATCAAAACAAACCAAAGAAAATGACTCCACAAAAAAATGAACTATATCAAATTTTACACAGCCATGCAGAAGAGCCTGTGCAGAAGAAACACCACTGCTGCCCCGAGAGGGACAACAGTTTTCACAGTTAATAAGCTGACGGATAAAGCTAATATATTGGCAAACAGAAAAGTTAGGAAGCTTCCCTCCGTCCCCATCATATCTAGAAAGAACAACACGCATGCACACACACACAGGGAGATACCATGCTAGGCAGCTGTATCATAGAGAAAAGAAAATACATTCCTGACATAATATTTCAGTCTTAAAAAAATTAAAAAGCCTACTATTCATGTGGGAAGTGTAATTCTGTTTCATTATGGAATTCTGCTTTTTGTATAACTCTTTTAGAGTTAGCTATTTTGCCACAATACTGTACAAAGCATTAAGGCAGGTAATGGTTATTATATTAATGCAAAATCATCTAAGTAGTGAGTCATTAGCATAACTGTTCTCTCAGTAACAATACAACCACCTATTAAAATTTCTGAAAAAAAGGCCTCTTTAAAATGCAATTAGCATTTCATTTTTTATCATGTTGTTTATTGCATTCTATCAAGAAAGGCTATCTTTCTCTGAGGGAGGATTGTACGGCTAAGACTTGCCTGCCAATCAGGAGTTATTTCAGGTTACCAACCCTAACCAGCAATCTCTAGCACAGCTCCTCCAGCTCTTCTTTTCTTTTGTCTTTAAATTTTAAAGAGGGGTCAGAAATCCCTATTTGTTTACAGCAGACAATTACTGGAACCTCAACTGCTGTCCTCTAACACCCCCCACGCACAAGGTTACTCACTAAGTGCCAGCAGAATTGTTTTAGCTTCAATAAATATCAGCTTCATTTGCATAAAAATGTAAAGTTTACATAAATTAAATCACTTTTCCCATTAGCAACTGTTAAATACAGGAAACAATGAAAGCTACACATGAAAATAATCCTCCAATAAACACTGATGTTTTCAACTGAGCAGTATTATTACTACTATTTAAAGGGAGAAAAGCTTTTTCCTCCCTCAATCTGTTCCTCTTGATGAAGCGATGGAAAATGATTTAGTGCACGTGAGTCAGAGCTGCTATGACAGTTTATAGTAACGATAACAACAACCATCACTTTTAACTGCTGCAAATCGGAGAGGAGAACTACTCCAAGAAGGTACCTCGGAGAACCACAAAAAAGATTCTATCCACAAATTTTGAGCTCCTGAAGAGAAAAGAAAGAGGCCTTGGCTAAATAAGTTCTCTTAAGTTGAAACATTATTCAAGAATAGTAAAAGAGGTAGCCACTGTATCAATCCTATTTGAGGCACTTACACAATCAAAATAAAGGATAACTTGTAGATACCGTTGTAGGTCAAAGGATACTATTAAATGCAGAAAAATGAAGTATTTATCTTTTCTCAATGAATCATTTTTCTAAGACTAAGAATAAAATGTACAGCTCTGCTTATTTTCATGCTTTAACCATCATAGAGAATATCACAGAAACTTAACTTCAAATATGTGTTTTTTTCCCACATTACTGAGGTGGAGGGGGTACTACAATGGGGTTGAAACATGCAGGTAGGCCAAAAATAGATCCTTCCAGAGTTGGAGATGGCCTTACTTAGGGTATTTTGCCTCCTTCTTTAAACTGAATTACAACTTCAGTTTCTCAAATTGTGCAGTTTCTCATTCTTATTTTGAACACCTTCACCTTATACATCACAGTTAAGCTAAGGGGTGCAAATTAGATTCTAATGAGAAAACATCAGTTGCTTCTTTGACAATCTCACCATTCACTGATTTATTTCTAATGAAGACAAAACCCAGCCAAAAGCTCCCTATGTGTTAAAGGTCAAAATATGTTCAAAAATACTTCGTAAAATCCAGGCAAATGGGAAACCTGCGAGGACACATCTCATGAAATGGTGTGACAATTAAAGTAATTGTACAAAAAAACCACCTTCAGAAGAAAATACGAGATTTTAAGCTACCACAATTGTAACAGGTTAGATGAAAAAAAATCAAAATTTAATGTATTCTCCCCTGTGTCATCTTGTTTTGTCAAGACATCAAATAGAATGGGGAAGCACAAAATAACAAGCCCTTGAGAAATCAGAGAAGCCGACCTTTTTGATGTTGTTGATTTACCTTGTTCTCAGTTATTTGAACAACGTTTCAGATTTAAGGGCAAGATAAAACTTAAAAACTAAAACATGATACCAAGGTATTCTTTAAAAAAAAAAAGTGCACCATATCATTTAGACCGCATCTTCATGCTTTCAACTGGATTTGAAAATGAGGCGTGATGTATGTGGTTTGCTATTCACTATTCTCATTCTAAATTAATTTCTCTTCAAACAACTGCCAGGTTGGAAGAGATTATTCTTACAACCCTAAAGCAGAGGCCCAGTTTAGCTCTTTCCAGATAATACTGCATAGGACTATTTAGCTAAGAGGTACCTGAGTTTTCTTTAAAAAAAAAAAAACAAAACATAAAAGAAAATAAAGCTGAGTTATACGAGGAGGGAACCAAGTATTGCACACTCAAAATGACTAAAACAAATGTCCAGAAATATCGTGCTGCTTCCGCTTCCAAGAAAAGAAACCTTTTACTAAACAAAAATTTACTTTAGGGAGTTAAGGCTATCACCAAACCTAGCCAGGCAGGTATAAATAAAGCCACCTTCCTTCTTTACCCCGGGGGGCCTACAGCTCATCAGAACGTTAACTCCCAGACTTGTCTACACTTCTCTAAAACAATGTGTACAGAGATGTATAAAATTAATATATCACAGGGTAGCTCTCCCAATTTTTATATAGCTGCTTCTAGTAAGAGAATATACCTGAACTAAAAAATGTTTTAGAGGTACTAAAAGTAAATAACCCAGTATTTACAAACACTACAACCTGTAAAACTTGAACTAGTTAATAGCTGTCTAATGATTACAACTCCTTACGGTGGGATTCATATTTTAACATGCAACACACACAGAGGCACAACTTAGGCATTTATTTACTTGGACCTTCTCTCATCATCTGTTGCTGCATTATTATTATTCCTTGCTTAAATCACAAAGAACTACCTGAAGTGGATTCTAGTTGGCTATTACATTTGCCTAGTTACTAAGAACACAGTTTTAAATTTCTCTTTAGTGATGTTCATCTACAACTAAACCATGTAATATAACGAATTTTTCCAACCTTCCTTTTTGCCAATCAAATTTTACTAAAAATCTGTATCAAGCCGAGAAGTTGGTTACAATATTCTCTCCTGATGATTTCAGAAACACAGTACAGTAACTCAAACACACTTCTGCCACATTAGTCCAGATAAATCTGGAATTTCATGGCTTCTAATTAATTTGGATTTTAATTTTTCTGTGTCTTCCACATGTGTGGAGGCTGGCTGAAAAGTTGCAGAACTGGTCAGTGTCTTCAAAGAGTTTATCTTTCAAGTGACAGCTCCTGACAATGTGCAAATACAAAGCAGCGATGGTTAGGGTTTTGTTGTTAAGGTACACTTAACTGCAAACAAACAAAAAAGATTCAAGCCAACAATTCCTATTCACAAGCTTTCTGATGATTTATGGTTTACCAACTGAGCAAGGCTGCACAACACTGCATGCCTTTAGATGCATTATTTCACCTAGTTGAGATTTAATTAAGATCACAGCCTCTAAAATCCCTGTCAAATGAAAATTCTGAGAAGACAATACACTATATATCCTCATGCAGAATGTTTCCATTCCATCCTCTGGAAAAATATGAGTTAATCTGTGTTTCTACGGCTGCAACAAAAGTTCACTAATTTTGTTTTCTTTTGACACTTCTGTTGTTTTCTATTATATGTCATAAGATCATTCCTTTCCAAGGAGGGAAGAAAAAAATTGAGAGTGAAACATGTTGTAGAAAATGCACTTGACATTATTATCCAACATTATCATAGCTTAGCTATGTCATCACATTTTCATATCATCAGCCCATGCTTGGAAGAGTTTCATTTAATGAAATATGTTTATTTAAAAACACAACACAACAGGAAGCCTACCCTCCTTGAATTACTCAGATTAAATAATTGATTGACATGCTATGCTTCTCATTTTCTTAACTGACCAACTTTTTTATCAGATGAGCTGCACAAAAAAAAGAAATTTCTTTGGGCAAATAGGAGAATATAAAGCCCATTAGTTTCCCTCTGTAAGTAGCCCTTACTGTAAAAAAAATCTTTAATAGTTTTCTCATAAATTGGTCAAAAAATTAATTATAGGCCATGGCCGGGTAGCTTAATTGGTTAGAGCGGCATCCCGGCATGCCAAGGTTGCCGTTGGACCCCTGGTCAGGGCACATGCAAGCATCAACCAATGAATGCATAAATGAGTGGAACAATAAATCTCTCTCTCTCCATCTCTTCCCCCACCCTGTCTCTATAAAATCAATAAATAAAAAAATTAAAAAATGTATAATCATGTGGCCCTTTGTGTAGACCAATGTATTTTCATTTGCATCCTGTTAATATTTGTTGCTTATCTTAGGCCTTAGAAATGACAGGTGCTTGCAGTCTGGCTCTTGACAGGCCACTACACAAATAAGTGTCTTGCCTGAAAGGGCTAATGCAGTACTAATGAACAATAAATCAACTTTGATTATCAAGTGTCAGCCCAGTCCGTTCTCAGTTCAGCTCTATCACATCCCAGAATAAGTCAGTCAGGTCTCTGGGTAGGCAGTCTGTATTTTGGTTTCATTTTTACACATTTGTCACTAAAACGTGTCAGGCAGCAACAAAGAATCACATAAAATAGAAGTAAGCCCTTTTTCCATTTATGCAGAGGGTACCAATTTGGAGAATGTGCTACTGTCTTCACTTGATTTACTTAGTGATGAGGCAACATTCAAGAAACATTCTTTTAAACAGCAGCAACACATCAAATCCAAAACTAAAATCTTAATGTGATCATGTCTGAGGTCTTTGACAATGACATCCTAGCTTGAACATGTTAACACATAAATCATCTCTGATTGCACACACATTTCTCTTGAAAAATCCATTACAAACAAACAAAGCAATACAGGGTTGCTTCTAAAATAAAAACTTCACTGGATTTAAACAAACAAACAAAAGGCTCCTTTAACACTGACTTCCAAATGATAAAATAAATGTAACATTTTTTTCTTAAGCAGATTAGTCACTGATAGTATGATTCACATTTCCTGTTACCAGGCTTAATTTCCCCCCCAAATGTGTCACTTGCAGAATGTTGGAACCTATGGAAATTAGATGATTTGTATTTTTAAACTGGCTTGATTAGAATACTTGGTTTGGGTGGACACGAATATAAAATTATTGGATATTTTTCTTCAAACTGGCAGGCTTTGAAGGAGTTAATCCCAAAGAGGAAGAGTCTATACGTACTTTGCTCTAAAACTTTACCACCCACTTCCTAAAGATCCTCTTTCCCATCACAACACTTGGTGGGGGGGGGGGGGGGTTCTCCTTTCCATTGACCGTCTTTCAAGCAGTTTTGACAATTGAGTTTGCTACATTCGGATGGGAGAAGGCCATTCCTCACTCAGCTGCACGTCGTCTCCGAAACGCTTCTCACTGCTTAATTATCCAGCGAAGTAACGCGACAGCGGCTGAGACTCGCAACCTGCTGGAGTGCCGCTTCATCCGCCTGCTTCGCTGTGGGGCTTTATTCCTCCCCTTCCTCCTCCCCCCTTCAATGAACGTGAACTCCATCAATTTGAACAGCTAAACTGAATATACCCTAGACAGAGAGAGACAACTATCAAAAGCAAAGAAACAGCCACGGGATACACTGAGATGGAAGGCGACTGGTGTATATCACACTCTAAAAGTGACACACATCACACCCTAGTTACGTCCCCGGAATGGAGGTATGGAGAGGGCTTTACCAAAGTGGCTGCGTGAAGGCCAGACCGGCAAAGAATGAATTGCGAACGAAAAGGAGAGCGCGAGAGCCGCACAGACAGGACTTTCTCCAACTCGCAACTACATCCCACCCAACAACATTTAAAAGGAGGGCGAGCGAGAGAGGGTGTCTTTCCAGGACGCGCAGGCCTGTGGTTACTTCCCTTCTCTTCACCCCTTCCCTCGCCTCCGCATCCACAGCGCAACTCCCACCAAGTTGGTAAACAGCGATCGTTACCATTATCTTTTTTAAAGGCTCAACTCAACCGCTAGGACGCTCCCGCGGTCCGCAGCGACAACCCGGGAAGCTGCCCGGTGGAGCCCGGGCCCGGAGCGCAGACCACCAGATCAACCACAGGGACTCACCTGACACTGTCCATGTAGCCGCCGGGCGCGCGGAGCCGGTGCGGGTCTGGGCGCCGGGGCCCGGCGCGCGCGGGCGGGAGGGCGAGGGTCCGGCGGCCTCGGTGCGGCGCACTGCACGCGCGGGCGCTCGGCTCGCGGGCTGACACACGCGCCGCGCCGCGCCCCCCGCCCTGCCCGTTCCGCCAATCACAGCCCGCCTGCGAGCGCCGCGCCGCGCCCTCCGCCTCCCACACAATGGGCCCCGCGCCGCCCGGCGCCCCGGTTCGGCGCCGCAGGTGAGCCTCGCCTCGGCGCGGCCGGGCTTGCTCGCGCTCGGCCTGCGACCCGCTTCCGCTCGGAGTCCGGGGCCGGCACGCCCGCATCCCCGCGGCCGCGGCCGCCGGTGGGGTTGCGCGTTAGCTGCGTCTTGGAAACCGACAAAGAGTTGTCCCCACCTTCCAGACAGGACCGAGGGGCACCGGAGGGGACTGGCCGCCGGGCGCACACAACACGCTCGTAGTAACTGCTTAGAGCCCGGAGGGCGCCGGCTCCAAGAAGCGCTTTCCTCGAAAACGGCCTTTGCGAAAGAACTTTCGCTTCACGTGGACGGTTTCACCAAGCTCGGGCCTCTTTCCCCCCTTTTTTCCTCTCGGGCTCGCCAAAGTGTGCTGGTGCGGGCACTGAGCTACCGTCCAGGGGCAAGCGCAGGACAACCAAGGTGCCTCGTCGCTGCATCGAGCGACTTCCCACAGATAAAGACAGCTGCTAAAGAAGGCAACTGACACAGGCTCCTTAAGAAAGAACTCTTTAAATTATTTTCTTATTTATACAGCAACAGCAACAACAAAAGCTACTCTTCGTAGGCCCGTTAACATGACCTCTATCACAAACAGCCGCTGGTCTTTAATGCTACTTAAAGCTGAGTGCTGTGCTTTGCAAAAAGTCACCAGTATGCTAAACTCTGTTGGCTGGATTGGCACGACTTAGGTGCCAGGTCAACTTCTTCAATTTTGGCAGCTCTAGAAATTATCTTTTTACCGTTTTTAACTTTAGAGGAAAACCTCTTGGTCTATTCTTAAAAGCACAAACAAATCATTTTTATTATTTTTCTCAAAACATTTCAGGAAAAAGTAGTACATCAATATAACTTACTTTCTTTTGATTGAGAAAGCAAGCCACAAATCCTAACCCGGTAATTCCAGATTTACTTGACAGTATTTTTCCATCTCAGGTGTCAACAGGCAGGTTACTATGAACCAGAAAACATATTGATGAAATTTCCAATCAAGCCAGTGCCTGAATTTCAGTAAGGTCACAAGGGGAACAGACAATCCTCCCACTAAATTAGCTGCAAAAGAGAAAAGCACCGGTGGCAGACGCTCTCCGCCCTATAGTGTTTCTGTGTCCGATAACGAATTTATTAATGGAATTTTCCAGGTCACCAAAATGTGACCCCACCCTCTCATGAATATTCAATAGAGAACCAAGGAAGGTCTCTTTTAGGGAGACGGACCTTAAATCTGCCCAAATTTACCATGAATCACAGAGTTCTGACTCTTAAAGAGACACACTCCTCTGTGAGGGGCTGGTAGGGCCCCAAAGACAGAAAATAAAAGTACAGGAAGTTCTCTTCAACCAATGCACAGTGAGAAAGTGGAAATGCTCATTTCAAAATACACATGTGATTTTTCAAAGGTATAATTATTTTGAGGTTTAATGTCTGTGGACAAAATTGGAGTGCATTTTGAACAAGCAATTTATTTTTAAAAGGTAACTTTATCATGAGGCATCCGTAAAACTCATGCATACTTTTACAAGTTGGACTAACTACCTCGTCTGCAGGTCAGTGTTTATCAGTTAAGAGTCTCCAGAAGCATTAAAACCAACAACAAACAAATAAACAACAAACATTACAGATGTTTATGGCCCAGTTGTGGAGATGAACCTTACACAGAATAATCAGAGTGATGCAATGTGGCAGTTACAGTACTAAGTTGTATAATGGTTTCTTTAAGCATATGGGACCACAGAGAAGGGTCAGATCAGTGGGAGCAGGAGACGTCTGGGAAGGTCGCTTGGGGTGGTGGTATTTAATGGACTAATGGTTAGATAAGGGGGAGGTGACAGTGTGGAGAGGGATGTGGCTTAGCAAGCTAACTCAGAGGTCCTCCCTGCCTACCCTCCAAACATGACCCAGTGACTCAGAGACTATTTTCAGGCAAGGAAATGTACCATCGGTGATAGACCTGGAGAAGCTCTATATGTCCAGGACATTTTGATGAATTCTGGGTGCTCAGGATTCCCTTCCACATGGGTCTACCTAGTCTGTTCTCGGGATACACTGAGAACTGGAACATTCCTCCACTGGAGTACAATATAAAATGTTAAAACTTACAGTGACTTGCCTTGGCCAGGTGGCTCAGTTGGTTGGGGCACTGTCCCGTACACCAAAAGGTTGCAGGTTCAATTCCCTGTCAGGGCACATACCTAGGTTGTGGGTTTGATCCCCAGGGTTTGATCCTCAACCAATCGATGTCACTTTGTCACATTGATGTTCCTCTCTGTCTCTCTCCCTTCTTCTCTCTCTCTCATATCAATAAATATATCCTCAGGTGAGGATTAAAAAAACCCCCCAAAACAGTGACTTACAAGACTTAGTTAATACCATTTACTCATCACCATGAGGGCTTTTGGGAAAGGCTGGGTCAGAAAGGCAAAAAAAAAAAAAAAAGGAAAAGAAAAGGCATTTGGATTGGAGGGGGCTGTCAAATGGGTTATTCAGCCATAGGGTCTCATTTAGTTTTCAAAACTTGAATAGAAATTGCAATCCCCATTTTATAGGGGAGGAAACTGATATTCAGAAAGGCAAAGTGATTTATTTTCACACCCTGCACCACAGGCCCCATGGGAGAGCAGATACTGAATAGTTAAAGCAAGAGAGAGGCCATGATAACGTAAGATGAATATGGGAAGGGGGTGCTGATGTTTAAGAAAGAGTGAAGGACATGCTAAATACGGTACTGAAAAATATTTTTGATGCCCACATCCTAACACCCACAACAGATATAGCCCCTGTTCAAACACCACATATTAAGAAACCTATCAGCTGCTAAATGAGTCTATTGTGCAGCTGGCTGTGTGCTTAAGAACAGATTACTATGATCCTACCCCAAACTCTAACCAGCAAATAACACACCTGGGACTAAAATTATGTGTTATGTTAGGTTCTGCTGGGCTTTGGCCTTGACCACAGGAGAATGAAAGGTTTACTGCCCATCCGAGCTGAGCATGAAGATAAGATGTATGTTAAGGGAACAGCCGGGAGGAGTGCCAGGACATGATTCCCATGCACTGATGACTGGGACACTGCTGAGTGACGAGGAACCAGCAATGCTGCCTGCCCCACACGCTCCAGCTCCAGCTGAGGTCCTGCTTTGCTAGGAGCTGCTTGGAAATAACCAGAGAAAGACCTGTGAATGGACATCGGCTCATATATTTATTTCTAGCAACAATGAGAGCGGGAGACCTGCCCAGGTAAAGTCACTTATGGTACCATGTTCTCAGAGGAGATGACTGCAGTTTCTGTTGCCAGGAAGTTGATTTGCCAGTCAGTGAAATAACAATTGATGAATAATTTGATGGGTCGAAAAAATCAACTGCATGACGAGAGGCCAAGACCTTCATTCAATTTTCTATCTTCTTCCAAACAACATTTGTGTTAACACTTATTTCCTCTCCCTTTTCCAATTAATATGGTGGAGTATCCAGAACATACCCAGAAACGACAACTTAAAGCACAGGTGGCAAACACAAGGCCTGAGAGCTGAATCCAGCCCAGCACCTTGTTTCTGCCCGACAGCAGCGCCGACCTCTTGCTTAACTGTTAAGGAGTAGTTACATTTACACAGTCCTAAAATTACATTCAGCCCTTTGAAGGCAACCCTGAAGCAGATGTGGCCCCTGGTGAAAGTGAATTTGACACCCCTGACTTAAAGAGATCTGACCAATGAATTTTGTTGCTAGAGAGAAAGCGCTGGAATAGGTATTCAAAATTTAAGCTCCTTGCTTGCTCCAGTGAGGGCTCAAAGGCTGCCCAGAGCATCACTTGTGTCTCGGAGGAGCCCCGCTTCCCTATGTCGGACAGCTCCAAGACCGCCAACTTGCAGCCAACTACGGTTATTAAACTGCAACAGCCACACCCAATTCTTAAGATTTGGGCGTTAGTCTCCAAGGAGCCATGGTTCCTTCTTGATTTAAACAGAACTTTTACTTAAAAAACATAAATCAATACATCATCCGTGTACAGGCAGTCAAGGCAGGTAGCTCCATACTGACGCTCTGTATGTTGTTGTCTGTGTTGAAAATAAAGCTACTAATTATGTTGTTTTTCCTCTGTACCTGCTTGGCCAAGGGAAAAGACTGAGTTCTTGCTATTCTGCAGGAGTTTAAGTTTCTCTTTATGACATCCTCCCAATCGCCACCAGCATCCTCATTTAATGCAACATTTTATAATGCCAGTGTCCCTCGTTCACTCATATATATATATACATGGTGTGCCATGCCAGCCTTCAGGTGACTTACGAATATCATGGGTACATAAACTATGGAAAACATTTATCTCTCCACCCAAATCCCTCACTCTAAATGTAAAGACATTAATAAAACATCTTTACTAAACAAAGTCACATATGGAAAAGAAAAACAGTAACATTTTGTCCTAAGTCTGCATTTGCTTGACAGTAACATGATAAAACTATATAATCTGTTGTTTTAATATAATGTAAAATACTTTACTGAACTGCTTCTACCACAGGTTAGAGTGGATTACACTAAAATGAACAGTTCTCAAAAGGGTGCATGTTTTAGGGAAGGGAAGTATTTGCCAAAGAGCATTATCCTTCAGATACCTAGAAAAAAGAATCACTACCCCCATCAAGAGCGAGTCCTTCCTTCTCCTGCAAAGAGTGATGACATTTATGGTACCTACATGCAAACCCTCAATTTTAGGCATAACTGGGTCACTGAAGGGGAAAGAAAAGAAAGCTCGTAAGGGATTAAATTACATTTGAATTTTTTAACGTTTAATTATGTAGAAATAGCTGAATATCAGATAAAGGCAACTGGCCACCTTTATTTAGTAAAGTCAGCTTTTCCAGAGACCTGGCGTGTGCAGCAAGCCTGCTAGGGGCAAAGGAAGCATGCTCCCGCTTGCCCGGGAACAGGGCTCCCAGGTCCGCCGCCCCATCGAGGCCACCCTTCTGTGACCCCAGGTGACACACCCTCATGTCAAAACCTTCTTTACGCCTGCCCTCTGCTGGTAAACCAGCCAGGATTAGGAAATTTCAACTACCTCAACTTATTTGAGACAACTTTTAAAAGCTAAAGAGATAAAAGAAATGTAATGAACTGTTAACTGGAATATATAAATTAAGACACTTTAAAATGGGGGAGGGTGTGCCGCTGGTGGAATATGGCACTTTAATGTAAAAACGCACATTCGTCTATTCTATTGCCTGCATGCTCACAGCAGAGCAGTGCCAAACTCTGTATTTTAGCTCACCAAAGAGAACAACCTGTATTATGCTGGGCACCTTGCCTTCTCTCTTGCTCACTCTCCAGGGAGAGCATGTCGGCGCATTTTCAATAAAACACCTTCTTAGCAGTAAAGGGCCACTGCTCCCATTTCAATGGTCCCTAAGGTTTCATGACACAGTATATTTAACTGACTCACAGATCAAGTTTTCCTCTGGCATTCATGAGATCCACATAAAGGGGAAGGAAAAAAAAAAAAAAGCTAAAGAAGACCTTTAGCCTATCCGTTGTTGAAGTAAGAAAGCAGTCAACTTTGAGATTGATTAGCAGACCATGGCTTACAAAGAACAGGGTGTTGCTCCTATGCCTGTCCCCACTACTGGAACCAGGCCAGCCTGCAGGAGGGCTCTGGGCTCTGGGCTCTGGGGGGAATTTTCTGCAGGAGTAGCAAGGGGTGAGGTGGGAATTTAACGGTGCCAGTCCCATCCTTGTCAATGGGAAGCCGGAGGCCTTACAAATCCCTGCATGCCACTGCAGAAATGTATCTCCAAGACGGGAAAATGGAGCTTAGTGGTTGCAACCTCAAAATCACTGGGAAGTAGCACTCTTGACAGTGCTTTAGACGCCGAGTAAATGCTCTTATAAAGAACATCCAATCCAGCCAACAATAAATCTTACACCAGGGAAGACTGTGCAGGGCTGTGCAATCCCCTCCAAAGATAATTACCTTCCACACAGTGTGGCATAGAAACCACCACACAGAAAAACATTGTCTGGGGCATTATAGATCTCTATGAATTTTCTTTCCTTAATAGTCATGGGTCTCTCTCTCTCTCTCACACACACACACACACACACTCACACACACACACACACACACACCCCACCTTTAAAAAATCCATACAAGAATCCAAAGATTTGTCTTCTTTTGAAGAGAGAAGGTGTAAGGCTAGTCCTTGGGGGATGGGGCTGCACTCAGGAACAGAATCTAAAGTGTACATTCTGCAAACAATTCCAATGTGGGACTCACCCCAAAAAACAAATAAAGAGTGTTCTGAGCTTTCTAGTCCAAAGTGGCCTCCAGCAGTGTCTGTTTAACCCTGAGATGAACAGGAGTACTAGATACAACATAGAGTTAAATGGCACTGTCATGAATAAGTAGTGTGATTGCAGCCAAGTCACTTCACCGCTCTGAGCCTACACACTTCATCTAAACAAAGAGAAACACGAATGAAATACTCTATGGTTTCTTTAACAACAACAATAGTAATAACAACAACTATCATTACTGGCATCTTATTATGTACCAGGTGCACATTTCACACTAGCAGAGGACTAACCTCTAGGTATTTTCTTGCTTTCAATTAAGGTCCTTTATAAAACTACCAGGAATATAGTTAAAAATACATATATAAATAGAATTGTAGAGCTCGAGGATCTTGGACGCTCTGATCCTGTCAATGGTAAGTCAGGGAACAGAGGAAGGGAAAAGTACCTTTTGGAAAAACAACTCAAAAGCCCGTATTCTGATCCTCTCTAGGTCACAGACTATGAAACGTCAACAACTTGTGGCCCAAGAGAAAGAGAAAGTCATACACCATGGTTACATCTGCTGAACTGAGTTGCAGACTCAGATGAGGCTTCTAAAACTACCTTACTTCAAAGTACGTTTATGTTCTTTCTCCTTGAGATTTTTTTCTGATTTCCTTACCCACCCAAGCTCTTTGCTCCACCATGCCTGCTCCCACCAAAACGGTTTTGATTTCTGGTCCCACCTCCCAGCCATTCTCCTGCTCAGTCTGTTTCGTTTTGGAAAGGAGACAGGAAAGTGAAGAGTTTATGCATCAGGTGGCCTCTGGTTGGCTGTGGCATTCCCATTTGAGGTTGAAGCCATAGGCAATGTTTAGGATTTCAAGGAAAATTGGGAAGGAAGCATTGGCTCCTTTTGAGATCCCTTGAGATAACTCTTGTCTTAAGAAAACGAATACAAAAAAAGTACACAGTCCAGCTTGCAGGCCAGTTATTTATTTTTGTCACTTTAAATGGCCTTTCATCCCTCATGAGAAAAAGCAGTAGATGAAGCCCAGAGCTTTCAGGTCAGAACTTCCCTCTTTTCACACAAATAAGGCATTGTGTATGAACAATAGGAGGCATGTCTAATTGATCTTAATTACATTCAGTGATGTCCAATTTTTTGAGACGGATAAGGACACAACTATGTAATGTCACAATCCAATAGGCCAGCCCTTTGAAATCAGAGAGCTCTTTGGTTAGCTGTTCTCTGACACCCTTCCATCTCTTCACCATCCCACAGCACTACTAACTTGTTCTATCCTCCACTCCCTTCTCTCTCCTTCATGCTGCTTCCGCCTTCCCCCAGGCTTGGCGCACACACTATTAACAGCAGCAGGAGTCAGTCCCCTCACCTCTGGCCAGACTTCTGAAGTTGTAGAGCCACCCATATACTGTATCGTCATTCTCATGATCACTCACACAACAGGAACTCTATTACACCCATTGCATGTGGACTTGGGAGGTGAGAGATGTGGGTTTGATCTAATCTTTGCTACTGACCAGCAAAGTAGGTGAGTCACAGAAGTTCACTTTGTCTGTCTCCTCTCATCTATAAAGTGGGAGCAATTATCTGCCTCATAGTAGATATTTCTTTCATTGTATTTTGAGGGGTGTGGGTGCCAATTTTTAAATTCATTTTTCCCTGATCTGAAAGCACTGGTGTGAATAACTGGTCCACTGATGGCAAGTACCTGGCCCAGAAGTGTCCAGCCTAACAAAGCGTCCTGTATTGGTAGTCGTTTGGGGACTCATCCGAGAGCCCTTGGCTGGTTAGTAAGAGTAGGGATGTGATTCTCTCTGCCAGAGCTCAGTCTTCTAAATGAGGGAGCCTCTTCATTACTGATTACAGACTCAGGTGACTTGAAGATAATAGCTAAGCTGGTCCTGGGAAGAGGATGGCTCAGAAATATAGGACATATTTATTGTGTGCTCATGGTGGGTTTGGCACTTTCCACAATATCTCTTAAACCTTAAAACAACCATACAAAGAAGGCATGATTATCCCACTTAATGAATGAAGAGACTGAGGCTCAACGTTAGAACTAATTATTCCATAGTGCACAGCTAGTAAGGGGAGAACTAGGACTTGAATGACTCCCAAACAAGGCTTTTGTCCTATATGCTAAGCTGGGGACCAGGCTGGGGCTAGAAGTGAGCCTGGAAGAACAAAGTGGCCGGTCCAGTTTTACTCCCTTGGAAAACAGATGTAACCAAGAGTCACTGAGTCATCAGCAAGAAACCCGAGATAATGCAAAGGTAAAATTCTGATATTCTCTGCCTCTTACAAGAATTCACAGGGAAAACCCTAGCCGAATGTATGAATATGACATTGCTCACGCATCTGTGAGCATCCACAACCAGGCCGGTGGGGTTAGGGAGGGGGACAAGTGCTCGTGTGTCCTCCGGAGTTCCTTCTCCTTGATCAAGGAGTTTCTCACACTCTCATCTCCATTTCTGAAAAGAGAGAAAAACATGGACAGACAGACAGGCAGACAGACTTCTCTCTTCATCTCCTTCCAACATGTTATTGAGCACCAAGCAGTGGCCCAGGAGCTCTGCCCTGTATGGTACCCGAGCTCTGTCTGGCAAGAGACAGGCTTAGGTGTGAAGATGAAACGTCAGAGTGATGGGGCTTATTTTGTCCGGTATCATTAAAGGCACCCAGACAGTTTAGTGTGGTACCTGCGGAGACAGACTGCCATGGGTTCCAATTCTGGCTACACCGTCTTCTGACTGTACTTTCGGTAAATTATCCATCTCAATGTGCTCAGTTTCCTCATCAACAGAAGGAATTAACCCTAGTAATTCTTAGCGAGAGTTGTTACACAGACTAAATGAAGTTTACATGGGTCAGTGCCTGGTACACTGTGAGCACTTAAATGTTTCCTAATGTCACTGTTGTCGGCGCCCACCACTTTTTCTTCAATCTCCTTTTGTTATAGTGAAATTCCTGAGGGCAAAATGTGTACTTACTCTCTGAGATTCTTGTTTTCGTGATTTAAGTAGTACGGATCCTAACTTCAAAAGTGAACTAAGTAGCTGCTTTTCATCCAGTGAATCTCCACAGTGGAAGAAGTATTTGGTAGGTTTGTTTTTAAATTCAGGCAAGTGAGGCAGCCCCACTTTTATGTCCAAGTTACAAGGTGTGTCACTGTCACTGGCCTTTCATCACTTGGGTATGTGAAGGAGTTTGACGTTTGTTGAAGTTGTTCTCAAAAATACCCTGGGATAATCTGGGGTGGCAGGGGTCTTCTCTGACAGCCGAGAACACGGAAGTTGGCCAACATGAGACCTAATTTATGAAATCTTTGGCCTGAGTTTCTATGATGTTTTGCTGCTATTGTCTCTAGGAAGGAAGGCCTTTGGTGTAGTCCTAGCTACCATGGCTTCAGAGAGGGCTCAGCGTGCACTCAAGCAGGTCATGCTTAATGACCCAATGAACTGATTTTAAGATTCCTTTCAAAGTTTTCAACATTCACACTACTCAAAGTAAGGAATGGGACTCTCCTAGTGCTCACAAAGCACGTGGCATGGAACCAGCAAGCATCTGATCATTTTCTGAAAATTAGAAAGAAGAGAGACACACAGTGGAAGGAGCAGAGAAGAGGGGCTCCTTCCTTGGCCTAAAGGGACAAGAGGACTTCTAAAAAAAGACAAGGATTATGTTGAATATTTAAGGACAGTCCTCAGCTGGGTAATTGGGCCAGGAGGGCAGGGACACATATTTCATCTAGGGCAACACGGTGTGAAAACTTTCACATGGGAATTAACACGAGCCATAACACTGGGGGCTGGGAAGGACTTAACAAGGCTGGGCAGTTACAATGGGTGCTATGCCTACTTTCCTTTGAGATGAAGATGTTTTCTTCTTTTCCCCAATTTCCTATCTCAAATATGTATTCATCTCCTCCTTTCCCCTGCCTTCTGTTTCTCTCTGTTTTTGATCCATGTTGTGTCCAGCACTTGGCTCTCTCTCTTAGCCTTGACCTCAGCTAGATCAGACACTCACACACTTTTCCCCCAAGTCTGCAGACTTTGATGCTGTTTATTTCTGTCCTGACATGCTCTTAAACCTAGGATTTAGATTTTTCTGACCCAGAGTTTTGGACTCAGTGCATGTGTGATGTGTCTCTGCAATTTTTTGAAGGGTGAGCCTAATACAATATGACCAGAGACTGGAAACCACTGGCATACTATTAAGGAGCATGGAGTCAAAGATTAAATATTTTGCCACCAATGGGGTGTCAAGAGAATGGACATATTATACAATTAGAACAAAAGCGCAAAGAGGATTTGCCTCTATATAGGGGCAAACTTACAAAGTGTTAAGGACTTGCACGCTATCCCCTTGGAGAGACAACAGAGCAAAACCAGCACAGTCAAGACCTCCACTCCCACGTCACTCCCTCTTTGCAGTAAGGCTCCAACTGCAGAACCATGAGGTCTAGTCTTAGTGTGCTTTCTCCAAAGGCAGCCGAGCTGTGCTGGGGTGAAGGTGGCTCTTGTTAATTTTTATTCACTGTTCCTTTACGACTAAGTGAGGGACAGGAAGGACAACTAAAATCCTGCATAGTTCCATGGAACTTATTGTTATAGAAAAGGAGAAAGAAGCCACAAGAAGTCTAAACAAAAAGTACTCCTCAATTAGGCAAGTCATCCTCCTCAATGGAAAAACACACATAAACATATGAGAGAGTGGAAGAAATCACTCCACTAACTTGACCACTTTACCATCCATGGCACTGAATTTGGGACGGAACCACTTCCCTAACTTCCTACACATTCACTGTCTACACCAGCCATTTTAGCATTCTCTCAAATATGCAATTAGTTCGCCAAGTGCCAAAAAGAGTGCCCAGGACATAACAGCCCCTTAACAAACACTTGACAAATTTATAAACAAATACATGAATTAACGTTCTCTCCCCCTTTCTTCTTCCTTTTTCTCTCTTTCTTTCACTTCTCCTTCCTCTTCCCTCCCCCAAGGTCCCTTCTTCCTTCTCTCCTTCCTTCCTTCCAATTTCATTTATGTTTCAAGCATGTATTTTCTCTAAACCCTAAACTCCAGGGGATGAACTCTGTACTCTTTTCTTCTCTCGCAACTTGCAGTACACAGCAGAGCGCAAATAGACGCACCCAAGTCCATGGTAAACTGCAGCATCTCTATAGGTAACATGCGTATCTGCAGGGTAAGAAATGCATCTTCACATTGTCAGTTCGGGGCTAAGATCTTGTTGGTGACCTCATATGCAAAAAATGCATTTGTATACAGCAATCAGTGATCAGATCCTTTGACAAAAAAATAAAAAAAAGAAAACAAATTGACTACAACTGTGAGTCAATTTAGATTTTATAACTGTGAGTGAACTCAAGTCACTAAGTCCAATACAACAGTATCTACTAAAGGTAGATGGCTATCCAGATTTTTAAAAAACTTATATATCTTCCATTTACCTTGCTAATTTTGTCCACTGAAAAGAATCCCGGATGGAGATAAGACTGGAAAGGCAGGAAAAGCAGTTTCCTGAGCTGCTGTCCACACCAGAACACCCTGCCTCTAGCTTTTCACTGCACTCCATACAGCTCTGCCTGTGGATCCTCTTGCCTGATGCAAGTAAGAAAGAGAAAGATTACAGGAAACCTATGGGAAGGTCACAGTCCACATACTTCAATGGGTCCAGCGAAGAGTCACAGAAGCAACTTTAATCCTTTGCTTCAGAATCAGAAGGCTTAGAGCTGGTATGACTTGTGTGCTTCTCTCTTTTTATTACCTGGATTCTGGGAATTACAGACTTAGGGACCTAATTAATTCCAAAAGCTGATGCTACTCAGCCGTGTACCATAGTGACTCTGACCCTTCCTGCCTTAGCCTCACACTGTCTTGGTGGTGTCCCTTCCCCTTAAAGCACTGATTTGTTTGTTGGTTTTCAAGCACACAGACAGCATTTGATACGTGATACATCTACAAGGCCCTTCACTCTGGTCTTCACCACGGTCCCCTTCAAATACAGCAACCAGAAATGAGCATGGCAGTGCTGGTGCCAACTGTCCAGTCCAGAGGTCAGGGCAGGGCCCCAATTCCTCTCTCCTATTATTGCAGCGAGGGTCCTCCGTGCTACTGCCCCTGCCAGGCCACACTGGCTCCTACAGATTTCACAGTCACACCCTAACTGTCACATGAGCTACGGTTGGAGCTCTCTACTCCACACATGTGCAGTTGTCTGGGCCTTGCTTTCATTCTTATTTGATATCTTTTTCATTTTGATCCAGAATTTTAGCCTGCTGCGGTCTTTTTAAAATGATTGTTTGATTCTTCATCTTTTTGTCACCTCTCAGTTCCTCAAATCACATCATCTGAGATGAACTATGGTTGGTTTCTAACTCTGTGTATTCCGATGCTGCACAACACCTACCTGGAGTGCACTGTAATCATCTGTCAATGGCCGAGGCTGGCTTCATGCCCGGGACCGCCCGTGCCACACTGAACGTACCGGGAGGGCTGGGCACAGTCTCAGTGCAGGTTCCCCATGCCCCTCTCACTTGCACCTAATATGGTGCTTCAGAAACGACTGTTCCTCAATGCCTGAATGAACAAACTTACTTAATGTATGCCATAAACCAGTGAAGAGATCAGTGTACATTTTATGGGTGGGGAAACCGAAGTTAAATAACTTAGAATTAGGATCCTGTTACCTGTTACCAGCATTTAAAAATAGTGCCTCGAAAGGTTAAATGACCTGTGAAAGATACACTAATTACTCATTGCAGAGCAGAACCCCCAAATCCAGTTTTGTGCCTCCCTTTTTTTATATCTCACTAGTGTGGGACACACCTCCCCCATCACCTCCCCAATCACCTCTCCTACCAGCTTTCTTTTCTCCTCTCTGCAGAAATAGACATGGCTCAAGAAATTTCCAAATTAAAACCTGGCAAGGTTTCTGTATTCTTTTTCCCTAAACCTATAAATCAAAATTGTCTAAACAGGTCACAAATGTTCCTCGGTGATACATTGGGAAAAGTTCTGATTTATGGTGCTGGTAGAATAATTTTAAATAATTATATAAGAGTTTAGAAAAATGCAATTAACACCTTTACAAGTTTTTTGAAATGAAAATGAATCTTCGGAGATGACTGTTCCCATACATAAAGATAGCCAGTTAAAAAATAAAAATAAAGCTACAAGATGCAACCACGTCTAAACGATCCTGTGGACACGGAGTATAGGAGATTTTATTTACAGCGAGAGTCCACTAGCATGACCACACTAGTACATGCGGTAACTCTGACACCTTATCCCGATGATAACAACACAATTAGCACATGTCATTACTGAACATCAAAGTTAAATCTCCAAATAAACATCTTGTGTCTATTCAGTATCAGTGGATGCCTCTCTCCCTCTGTACTGGTGCAACACATCCCACCACACTGTCCTTTGGAACGCTGCAAGTCCTCCTACCTGCTCCTGCAAATCTGGCCAGTGTTTTTTCCTTCCTCTTTCTCTCTATCTGTGATTCATCTCTTTCAAACTCCAACCTTGTAACAGAGGAAGACACTTCAAACATCCTTCCTTAAACCTGACATCCCTGGGTACCAAAGAGGCTTATCATCTCTGATTTCCTTCTTGAGGCTTACCAAGCAGTAGTAGTTACGGTTTTACTTGATTAACTAATTTGTCAAGCTCACTCAGGCTAACAACCTCTTTGTCCTTCACTCAGTATTCTTCACTTTGGCCCATCTTGCCCATACTGTGTCCCAAGCCTTTACCTCCACTTTCAACTCTGGAAGTAGCCTAACAAGGCCACCTCAGTACTCAACTAACTTTTTAGTCAAGTATGCATTGTTTAATGCTACCTGTTACTCATTTTTTTTCTAGATTTATCTTGGATTAGAACACTAAGCGATACTGCAGAACTTGACTTTCTACAGGGTTCTTTCAGATCCAATGGGAATTTGAAAAGTGCTGTAACACTCCATAATTCATACACAGAATGGTCCAATGTAGCTCCCCAGTTCTTTCAATCGCACTCACTCACACCCAGTGACTACACAAAGAGAAACTTTCAGTCACCACCCTGGCCGTGAGAATGAAGAAAAACACTGAGAATCATAGGAACTTTGATCTGGAAAAGATTTAGAGATCATTTTAATACCACCCCCTCATTTTCCAGATAAGAAAACTCATGACCAGGAAGGAAAAATGACTGGCCAAAGGTCATACATTTAAGTAGTTACTGGCAGAACCAACACCAGAACCCAAAACTTCTGACTCCTAACTAAGTGTTCTTTCTATTGCCTCATACCACCTGGCAGGCAGGTAAATGAGGAACCAGAAAACCTACAGCAATCAACCTCCAACACAACACTTTGTTTTTGGTTGGGAGATATGTAGGGAGACAACGGTCTTTCTGTATTTGTTGGAATCAGTAGTGCTTTTTATTTTAACTACAAATTATGAATGAAAAATACACTTAATTATTAACTTTAAAGGCCCAGGGGAACCAAGAATGAAGTCATCTTCCACTATCACTCATCTAAAATCCATGTAACTGTCTTTGGCCATTAATCTAGACCTGAGCCATCCAATAGGGTAGACATGAGTAACATGCAGCTATTTAAGTTTAAATTCATTACAATAAAGTAAAATTGAAAATTCAGTTTCTCAGTCATAGTAGCCACATTTCATGTACCCAATAGCCAGCGTGGCTAGAACCCACCATATTGGATAGCAAACACACAGAACATTTCCACCACTGTAGAAAATTCTACCAGAGAAGAACATACCAGTCTATGGAATAAGCGTAATATGAAAATCACTACGAAAATGAATTATAATTTTTCCAGCAATAAGGGACTTGCGAAAATATTCTAGGCCAACTGTGTTTGGTTTCTGATGAGAAAAATTAGTCCTTGGAAGTTTATTTACACTTGTCTCCCAAGCTTTACAAGGTTTGGGACTGAATGCCAAATTGCACCAGCTCATAGAGATGATTTTTCCACTAAACTTGTTGACTGGCTAAAAGTAACAATATGGTATGCCTGACCCTCTTTAAGATGATGAGGAGTAAAATGTCTATACAGCTAAAAAGAAAAATGAAGTACAACAGTTTACCCCACATTTATTCTGGATCTATGTGATTTTAACAGACCCAACTTAGTCTATCCAGGAGAGTCAGGAGGGGCAATCAGCATATTCCCATTCCTCTTTCCTTAGTGATTTGGTTCAGGCATAGAGGCCTTAAATCATTCAGTCAATTCAGAGTCTCGTTGGAATTATGGGTAAGAGATGCTCTCTTTTCAGCGTGGGTTGTTCAGCTGTAAATATATGAATCTGGGCCTCTCTGAGACCACCTTGCCTCAGCAAAGGGAGAACTTGACAAAGAGTGAAGCCAACACAAAGAAGTGCAGAACAAAAAACCAAGCCAGGCCAAGTTCTGGTCCCATCTGTGCCTGAGGTCAGGCTAACCCTTGAACTTTGAAGTTCTGTGAGACAACAGACTTCCCCACCTCTGCCCCATCACTCACCAGTCTAAGTTAGGTTTTGACATTTGCATGTGGAAAGGTTCTGACTAATACAGGTACTTCTTTCCACAAGGAGATTAGGAAGTAGTTATATTAATACTCCAATCAATCTGGAAAAGCAGAGCAAGATGGAAACACCAATTACAAAGCACATGATGGCAGTCGAACCTCATGTAACGTCATTTTGGGGGGGATTCCCCAAGTCAACACCAATTATCCATGAACTGTCCCAGCCACATATCAATCACTAGGTTTCAACTCAAAATGTACACATTTTTCTTTTGATCACCCAAATTTACAAGTTTGTTTTTTTTTTTAATCAGGGTGGGTTTGCAACATCATTTTAAAATTCAATAAAGTGTCTTCTATTCACAAGCCCTGGGGATTTCTTCAACACATTTTCACCATCTAAAAAAAGACAGAAAAATCCCCCCCAAGGTCTCACGATGAAAGTTAAGATTCTCGGTCCAATGGATTTTCACTCAAAGTTCTTTTAGTGCCCGTTTCCACAAGCCCTGCACGGGCTCCTCATCCTTCAGTCTGTTTTTCCCTTTTCCTGGGTTTGATTTTAAAGTTTCACTTTTTGTTCTAGGTCCAATTTGCCAAATTGTGACAATCATAATTATAAAGCCTGACAATCAATAATATCTGCTAGCAACTATTTCATTGTGATCCGCATGTTCTAAGGACGTGCGCTCTGTCACCTGGTGGCCCATTTCACAATGTCTGTTGCGCAAGCCATGTTGACTAAAATCACTTACTAAGATCAAGCTGTTCTAACAGATTAAAGCCCCTTAAATAACGCTAATTTTTTAAAAAGACTTTGAATCCTTCTTTATAAAATGACTTTAAAAATTAATTATTTTTTAACTATATAGATTTGGACATAAAATAGCTCTTCTCCATTAGTGACTTCTGTACTTATTACATTCAATGATTTTGTAAAAATACACTCATTTGTATGCGCCTGTGTTTTCTATCCAGCTCATCAACAGCATGGAGCTACTGTTTTCTCCCCTTTTACTTTTTTACTTCATTTCATTAATATTCAGCATTCCAAAATTTTTTATTCTCCTGTTATGAAATTCTAGCCAAAGATTAGTGAGATCTTATGGCTTCAGGTTTTTACTAAAAAATGAATATTAACTTAGTGTTTTAAAGTCACCATGAACAATTCCATCAAGTTCTCATAACATTATTAGCATCTTTTGTTAGGTGTGTGTCACATTCGGTGTTTCTGGCTGGATGGCTTCTTCTTTTTTTTTTTTTTTTGTAATCCTCACCTAAGAATATGTTCATCCATTTTTAGAGAGAGAGGAAGGGAAGAGACAGAGAAAGAGAAACACTGATGTAAGAGAGAAACATCCTTCAGTTGTCTCCTGTATGTGCCCTGACTGAGGACTGAACCCACAACCTAGGTACATGCCCCGACCAACAACTGAACGTGCAACCTTTTTTGGTTCATGGGACGATGCTCCAACCAGCTGAGCCATCTGGCCAGGGCATGGCTGGATGCTTTACGTTCCAGTTTTCATTTGGTCCTCACCTTAAGCTTGTGGGGTGGATATTATTTAAAGCCAATTTATAGACACCCAAATAAAAGTCAAAAGGTTAAATTTCTTGCCCAAGGTGACAGCTGTAGGTCAGGTTTAAGACACAGTTCCCTGTGTCTCTAAAGACTGGACTGATTCTTTGGACTACATGGCCAACAATTCTAGAATCTGACCTAAACATATCATAGTGAAATCTTTCATAGTTGTTTTCTCTGACACTGAATGTAGTGTCTCATGTTGGCAGTTGGCCTTTTCCATCTTTTGTCCTTGGCCAGGGGGCAAAAGGAAAACTCTGCCCTCTCTGACTGTGCCCTGCAGCGCTGGCTTGCCTGCCGGGATTATTAATTCCACATTAGAGATCTGCGAGCCTCGCCTAAACAAGAATCTTTTAATTGCCCCTTATGTGACAATGCAATATACCAATGTCATTATTATGCAATTTATTGAGATAAAAGTGTGTGGGGGGGGAGGACTGTGTAACAAATGTGATGCTAATTTTATTATTGGAGAATCTGGAATAGTTGCCTTTTCTAGTCAACAGCATCTCTGGTAGTTTGAGAGATAAGTGTTGCAATGCCAGGCTGGAGAAGCCATCTCCAATCACTCCAAGTCAGTCAGTGAAGGGAAGGATTGAAATTCTGAGTTCTGTCTGGCCAGGCACTGTCCAAGAATGTGTCTCTCTTCCAAATTATGAGCAACATCTAAGGTGACCCTGGGCTGCAAACTTCTGCTGCAGAGCAAAGCAGGAAGCAGAGTTATGTACAGTTAGAAGCTATTTAATTCCCGCATCACTTGCTTGCGCTGCATCCTACTTTCTGCTGTAACAAGTTCTGCGGGAATTACAGGCCACCTCTGGGCCCGGCAGTAGGGCATAGAATCTATCTATGCACAGCCACGAAGCATAAACATTCAGGAAAAAATAATGACTTCAGAAGCGCCAGGCACCCTACGCAAACATAGGCTACATGTGTGTTCACAGACAGAAACTAACGGCTGTCTACCCTAAAGGCCCCATAAGGAAAATGCAGTCACCTTTACAGTAAAATGCAACTTACTGTTCAACATGCTACAAACTGAGACGAAAAGAGCCCAGGAATGAATTCGAACAGAGAGCCTTTGCAGGACCTGGGATTTCTTCCCGTGAGTCCAGGCCATGCAAAAACATATGTATAGGTCCTGCAGAGCATAAGAGCAAGGTAGAAAAGGGCTGCGGACTCCGTTTTTGCTGGGTGGGCCTGGGGAAGAGAGCTGTGCGACCTCATACTGTGTCTCATTCTCCAAAGGAGCTTAGCAAAGTCAGAAATCTCATGTTGATTAACTGCAACAAAACAATACAGGTTTTGTCTGGCAAAAGGTTATGCAACATATTAAAGTTCAGGTAAACAAGACTGGGCCTCCCCAGAGCTATTCTGACCATTTCCTGGGAGCAACAAATAAGGGCACGCATTCCCTGTCAGTGTATGACAAAATGACAACAAAAGCCATCCAAAGTTTCCTACTGAGAAATGCTAATGGTATTGACAAAAGCTTAATAGTCTCTTTCTGAGACTTCTGTGGTTTAGCACTTTGTCAAAACAGGATACTATTTAAATGAAAATTTTACTGATTCAAGTTCAGAAAACCCCTGCTTTGCTGTTTTTTCAATAACCAAATTCGTGGGTGGGGAAACTTTGACCTTTATTTTTTCTTTTTTTAATGGTACCTTATATGGGTCTAAGAAAGTACTATATTTAGCAAGTTAGTTTAGGTGTCTAAGCAAGATGACTATCACTTTCTATGAATTACTGTACATATGAAGTCAGGGGCTTGTTACATTATGCAAAAGCAACTCAACTGAAACAAACAAAAATATCTGTTTGCATACAAGTTTTGTAAAAATCTCTCTGGGGAGAAAAGGGGGAAACACAAATAGAATCACCACAGCATAACGTGCTTCCCGCGTGAATCCTGTTCAGCATTTCTTTCAAGAAGAAGGCTAAGCAGGGACTACAAGACTGTGGTCAAGAGAGCAAAGCCAATATCAAACCTGAAGCCATGCAGCAGTGAGAACCTTGGTGCTGGAAGCAGATAGAGCCTCCAGAAACTGTGTGGAAGCACAGCCAAGTTAGTTTTTGTCTGGAGGCTTTTCTACCTGCTGTTCCCTCAATCTGAAATATTCTCCCCCTTTCCAGACTCAATCCCGTACTCAGTCAAGGTTTCTGCTCACAGGTCACTTCCTCATAACAGTCTTCCCAGACAGCCAATCTAACATGGGAATCTCATCACCACTGTCTGTATATTAACCAGCGCTGTCTTCTTACTAGCTCCATCATCACATGACTGATTACTTTCTTTTCGCTTACGGTTTTGGTTTTAATGTCCCATAAGAAAATAAGCTCCTTGAGTTCAGGGAACTTAGGCCTCTGGTGGAGTGTCTCGGCTAATGCAGCCACTGAGTAATTTGTCAGATGTTGAACAGGGAATCTCACATTCTTCCCAGCCTTTGACTGACTGCTGAGCTGGTGTGGCACAGACACAGCCATGCCAACACCATCAGAGATCCTCAGACACTGGACTGGCAGTTCAATAGAAATACTGAGCTACTTATTTTGCCTTGCAATCACTTTGTGATTATTTTCTAAGGTCTCACAAAGTTGAGAATGTGGAATCTCTCAATGTTCAAGTGGGCAAATTTCAAGACTAAAGGAAATTTGGAGAGTTTGAGAAACAATCCAATTATTCAAATATTTGTTTCTTTTTTTGTCAGTCTCTCTTTCCTCATTAGTCATAGGAAAATCTTTTTTTTTTTTAAGTCCTCACTAGAGGACTTTTTTTTTAATTGCTTTTAGAGAGCAAGCGAGGAAGGGGGGGGGCAGAGAGAGAGAGAGAGAGAGACGAAACATCGATGCAAGAGAATAGCATTGACTGGATGCTTGGGCATGTGGACTGGAGATCGTGCGTGTCCAAATCAGGGGCCGCATGCACCTTCGCCTGGGCTGGGTACAAACCCACAGCCCTTTGGTTATGGGACGATGCTCCAACCAACTGAGCCATACTGGTCAGAGCTCACAGGAAAATCTTTTAGTGAAGTGGACAATATTTTGGCCAATGACCTTGAACAAACAGTCACCAGTGCTCAGCGCTCAGGTCACATGTTTGCCTTTAACCTTTTCTTCTGTCCAACACAGCCGAGGGCTGTGACAGTAACGCATTACACTGGCTCGCTCGTGCAGCGACTAATAGGCCTAATGAGGAGGCTGGTACTGGAGGAAGCCAGCCTCTGATGTGGCCCCAAGGATTCCCGCCGTTTGGTATTCATTCTTTGCAGTCTCCTCCAATACTGGGTCAGGGCTGGTCTTTGTGAGCCACAAACATGGCAGAAGGACTTGTATGTGATTTCCAAAGTTAGGTCACAGAAGACTTGGATCAATTAGGGGGAAGCCAGCTGTCCTGTTATGAGACTCTTAAGCAAACCCATGGAGAGTTCCTCATTATGAGGAACTGAGGCCTTCTGCCAAAAGCCATGTGAACGAGCCATCTTGGAAGGGATCCTCAAGCCCAGCTCAAGCCCTAGCCTCACACAGTAACTGCAATCTCGTAAGAGATTCTAGCCAGAACCACCCAGCTAAGCCACAGAAAATGTGTAAAACAATAAATTTAACACTTTTGTTTAAGACATTAACTTTTGGGTTAACTAAAGAGTATCTGAATGTGTAAGGGAAAACGGGTCTCGTCTCTCTAGTGTAAACTTCCCTCCTACAGGGACACATGCCATGTGGGAGTCACCACTGCAGACCCGTTAATGAAGAGAGCTGAGGTCCAATTTTCACATGGGCGGCCAGTTGATGATGTCAAATCTACAACCAGGATGTAGAAGTACAAAGAATCCAGAATTCCAAAATTCCTGGGCTCTACTTGGCCTGTCAGAGAATTCCGCAGCGCTCCTTACTCTAAGGTGGACTGTTAATGAAGTTTTGGCCACTTAGAACAGGGTTTGATGGCAGCCAGGCAGGTATAGTAGTTTGTTTGATGTGCGTGGCAAAGTGGAAAGGGGCAGCATTTCTGAGCTCCAGATAACCGCTGCTATATAGGACTGTTGTTCGAGCTTCTGATTTTTTTTTAGGGTAAGTTAGAAAAACATTTAATGGGAAAATTTCAGATTTTTTAACCTTTGCAGCTAACCCCACAAAATGTTAAAACACTGTGCAAACAAGAGTGTCTAGCCCATAGACAAACCAGCAGTTTGCAGTCTCTCCTGGAGTTTATTTCTTGCTTCCCTCATTCTTCTACCATAAATCTCAAAATTCCTGTTTCCAAAGAATTTCATTTCCTAAACCTTTTCTCACATATTCCTGGACAATTCCACATTTTTTTAACAAAACATTACTGACCTGTTTGTATCAAAGTTGTCAGGATGGCTGTTAGAAAGCACTGCCCCTTTTTTCATAAATGCAATAAGTAATGGGATAATACAGAAGTGAAAGAACAGTGACCTGCAGGTGTGAAGAAAACTACACTCGGGGAAAGAGGCACAGGGCAGTGAAGAGTAACAAATGACTCATTTCCAAAGAGGGCAAAATGTAAGCCAGACTAGAAGACCTCAGCAAAAGACAACTTTAAAATCCATGCTTCCCTTCCCAACACATCAAGACCCACGGAAGGCAAAAATTATGAGGAAATTAGAGTATTCCCTGACCCCCTTTGCACATATGTAATTATAAAGTCAGTAAGAAAATAATTGTACAAATTCCTCCTTACAGTGGAGAGAGGAACCTGGAGGTGTTCAGAATGGGGGAGATCAAGCTTCGCCCATTCTTCTTGGCAGGTGCAGCTACCTCGACCATCACAAGAGAAGTAGATCCCTGTTCAGAGGACCTACTGGTGTGAAGAGCAACCCGTACATTTTTCATTGGCTGTAAATCTTTAATTCATCTGGTGCACGTGGAAGATGATAGTGTTAAGTTATGACATTCTAAATGCAATTCACTCGGAAAACACACAAAGAAATTGATAATCACCAGTCTCTGCCCTTCTGTCACTACGGAAAATTGTCCATGTTACATAATTTGTCTTTTTTTTTGTGCAGGTCTGCCTGGGATCTCAGAAGTTATAACCCACAACCAATATTATAATGTGGATTATAGGACAAAGCTGCAGGAGTAAATATAATTTTGAGCACAACGTGTCAGATTCTATATACATACATATTTTAACTTAATCCTCCAAAATAAACTGAGTGGTATTTGAACTTTATATAAGAAGTTCAGAAGTGAGCCAACTTAGCAAGGTCACATAGTAGGTTAATGATGGTTTTTGAATCTGGGTTCATCTGACTCCAGAGTCTTAACAACTAAGCTTAATTTTCTCATCAACTCCTCAAGCTAAAGATTAAAGGCAACTCCAAGCTTTCCCCTAACTAATCAACATGCTATTATTATTACTATTATTAATCTATGTATAAATACAATTATTAATCATATCAGTGTTGATAAGACAAAGATCAATAAACTCCCTGCCTAGGTGGGGCAGGTATGAGAAGCACAAGTATGAAAAGGACTTAGAAACAAGAAAGGAAGTTCAAGGATTTGGCTTTTACAAAGTTAACAGGAAGCCAGGGTATGCCAGTCTCAGCCCAGAGAGAGATGGGAAGAATGCGGAGCCCCTGGGACACCAGCACAGTATCAGAGGAAACTCAAGGCCATGTTCCTCCCCCTCAGAGTGAGGAAAAGAGAAGGCTGGACTGTGGGACCAAAGCAAACCTTCGATAGAAACTTTCAGAGGAAATGATTTCAGCTCTTTTTTTTTGATGAGAAGCATATTTTTCAAATGCTCTTTTGAAGTTTATTTCCATTTCAAGTTTACACAAATAAAAATAATCATGTTTTCAATAGGTCTTGGGTTCACTGTGGAGGAGGGAGTCTGGCTTGGTTTTATTCAGTGAACCTTCCAGGTCTTGGAGGTTTCGTTTTATTTGAAGGGAAAATTGAAGCTCCAGGCAGACATGTCCTGGAAGTTACTGGGTAGTGTCCCGCCCCAACTGCGATGCAGTAAAAGCAGCATGGAGAACAAGAGTCACATTTTGGAGATGTCTGAAAAGTCCACATTAAGAAACACCTTTTCATCTTTCACCACGAGAAAATACATACTGAAATGTTTTAAAAGCAAAAGAACATTCTAGAATAGCATTGTCAATTACAACTTTCTATGATGATGGAAGTGTTCTCTACTTGCCAAAATAGCAGCTAGCCACTGGCTACGTGGCTATTTAAATTAATTTAAAGCAAATACAATTTAAAAGTTCAGTTCTGCAGGTGCACTAGTCACATTTCAAGTGCTCTGCCCCTTTATGTTTCCATTGTTCTCTATATTCACATCAATGTGAGCATTTATTACTTCATATTACTAATTCCATCTGTGCAGTTTCAACTGTGATGTACGGACTAAGAGATACTCACCTCTGTCCTCCAGTATTAAGTAGGGCCCAGTACACAACAGGTACACAAAACATGTTAACACGAATGGGTGGGTATGAGTCACTCAACCCTCTAGCCTATCTTAACATTTACTTCCTAGAGGCCTTGCAGTCAACTGGAATTGCTCTATCATTTCCACCAAATTTTAATATCAAATTAATCCTGGATCTTGATGAAGTTAATTATATTACTGATAAAAGACAGATTTTTGTTGATGATGATTATAATAAAGACCAAGAATCCTCCCATGAGAACGCTGTGGTCTTGGCTCCCCACGACTTCGTTCTCTATCAGTTTCGTTGAGGTCCTGCCTTGTTTTCTCCCAACATTAGATACAAAATGGTTTTCTTTTTCATCGATTTTTGTCTATAAAATGAGTAAATTGTTAGATGTCCAAGCTTCTCTTCACAAAGATGTCCTAAAGATCAAACCCAAACTTTTAAAGCAGAAATCAGCAAACTTTTTCTGTGAAGGCTGGATAGTAAGTAATTTGGGGTTTTGCGAGATAACAACTGCTGAAATCTACTGCAAGCAGCCAGAGTCAGCAAAACAGGTGAGTGTAGCTCTGTTCCAGTGGTACTGTATTTGTGAACACCCAAACCTTCATTTGATACGATTTCCATTTTTCATGAAATATTCTTCTTCTGATTTTTTAATCATTTAAAAATGTATATGGCTTGTAGTTTCTACAAAATCAAGCTGCAGGATTTGGCCCACAAGCTAGTGTTTGCCACCTCTGTTCTATGGCCTGTTCCCAGTTCATACACTTCATACTAAAGTTCAAGGTCCTGAAGTCACAGAGCTATCCTGACACTGATGGAAACTAACCCCTTACAGTAGACAGTGAGTTACTCAAGAGCTGTACAGTCCAACAGCTCCAGAGGCCGACTGCAAGCCAGAGCAAGGAAGTGCTGGTGTCAAAGTGGAGTGGAGTGGGGGGGGGAAGAGGGGAAATTGCACCCTGGAGGGGGAGCACAACAGCTTGTCCACTCTTCCTGGCAGCCGTTCCAGCTGTTGTTACCCTCAGGTGAGCAGACAGATGAGGGCTCAGCTGGTCTCCGAATCCTTTTATAAACCAGTTTTGTCCAGACTCCTATTAGTCAAAGTCCTGATCTACATCAGGGTCTCTGCAAGCCCATTCTTTATGCCTTTGATCTGCAGTTACATTATCTTCAATTAAGCAACAATACACTGTGCATGGACTGACACTGCGTCACACAGAATGGTAAGGCTCCAGGAATACATTCCAAAGCCAGTATTCTAAATAGAGCTGTGTAGGCAGTGAAATATTTATTTTCAAATTCATTTGTATACATTTTAAAAATTATTGCTCTCTAAATTTCCTTTGAAATATCTGACCTGCTGTTCATAAGTCAAAAAATATAATCTTTTTTGTAGAACTCCAATTGGTAAATGGTACTAAAAGAAAAGTCAGACTGGCTACTTCTGTTAGATTATGGGTATTCAGAGCTCATACAACTGGTGTTACCTTAAAAAAAAGAATCCCCAAATGCACTATGGACCTCATGGGCTATGCTACTACAAGACCATTTTGCCTTCATCAATTAGTAGTCCAGAAAATTCCTCAGGACTATTAGCAAGGTTAAGAGTCTTCTATAAAAATAGAAAAAAGTCAAATAAGACCTGGATATGGTAATACAGGTGGAGGTATATGTCACCCAGTTTGTCTTTCTGGTTCCCATGAGTAGTTTTATTTGCTGTATTTTGTAAAATAAGCAGAGCAGGTATTTGTTTAGAAAAACACTGAGAAAAGAACGGCCCTCAGTAAATACAGATTCTGCATTTTAAAGATTTTATTCATTTATTTCTAGAAAGAGGGAAAGCGAGAAACAATGGAGCACACGCTCTGACAAGAGATCACACCTACAACGCAAACATATTCCCGGACCTGGAATCGAACCAGTGACCTTTTGCTTTGCTGTACGATGCCCAACTGAGTCACACTGGTCAGGGCTAGGCTCTACATTTTAAGTAATATTCCAGTTCCTGAATAAGGTATGACCCAAACTCTTAAAACCAGGTGTGACTCTGAGGTGCGGGCCAGTTTCAACACCTGAAACGTATCCAAATGAATCTGGTAGGAAATCAAGTTCATGATCTCGTGAGACTTAAAATATTTCCAATTTGTGGTTGGCCTGGAAGTATCGTAAAAATAGGTACATATTATAAAAATGTGGTCTATAGGTAGGTCCATTCCAAAGCAGAAATTCATAACTGTATAGAGAAAAAGACATAAGCTGCATATTTGAAACACCAGATAGACCTTCAGTATGTCACCAACTAGATTCTTCTTCTTTGTCTTCACTTCCAGGACTTTTCAAGTGGACTCCAAGGTTAAAAGGGTAGGTGGTCTAACAAACTTTTACACAGTACATGCAGTCTCCTGTCCAGGGTTACTTCCCGGGCAAACTACCCAAGGCCAAAAACCAAGACTCTTTGCCAGGGATTCCCTAACATTTTCTGATGACCATGGATCACTCACATTGGTGAGATGAAGTTGTAGAGTTCATGTCTACCACCATAGGAGGCACTGGGGAACAAAGAAATGAGGGAAAACAGAATGAAAGAGACACTGAGCTTTCAAGTTAGAAAAGAACATAGCGGTCACCTTTACAAGCGGTATTCAGCTATAGAAGGTCAAAAAAGCACTTACGAAGGCTTTTCAACCCATCCACACTTGGACCATACCCCAAGATTCTTGTCCAGTAGATGGAGTTCAGGAATCTACCAGTGATTTTTAAAGCTTTGAGACCTACATCTTGATGATGATAAAAATTTCGTTAATTCTCATGTGCTTCCAGGGTTGAGAAACGCTGAGCAATCCTTTGTAGGTAAGAAACCGAAGTGCACAGAGGCAAGTCACTGTGCCAAAGTCACACATGCTTGGATTCAAGACAGGAGCAGTGAAGGAAAACTGCAGGGGCTCCAAGCAGAAGGGCTCAAGGAGGAGCCGTTCACACTGTGGACGTCCCAGACCTATCTAACTATGGACAAAGCATCTATACCGTGCGGGGCAAAAGCACGGGACAAAGGTAGGCTTACAGTTGTAATCACTGTATTATTTTCCATACAGACAACAGTGAGCCTACTGTTGCCTACCCTGCATCTCTATAGGAAAGTTTTCTGGCAGATGGCAGGAAAGTGTTTTAATGTAACAAAGTCAGGTTACCAACTAAATTATTATGAAAATACTCTGACATATTAGAATCAGCTGTCTTGAAAAGATGCATTCTTCAATTTCACACAAGTATGAGGTAGCGGTTAGCTAAGGCCCTGCCGGCTTAAGTCCGTTTTTTGAATCTCAAAAAATTACTACTTTTGTCATTACGCCTACCATAATGTGTAGAACGATGTCAGACCAAACTATAGAAAGGAAAGAAAGCTGGGTGTTGGGTGGCATCTCTGTGCAAATTCAATAAAGGTGCTTCTTCTTCCAAGAGGCCACCACCACGGTCCCAGGCTAGGGACTTCTCAAGATAATTCCACCCAAGCGCAGGGTGCAAGGCTAGGTCAGCTAGATTTCAGTTCTCTCTAGCCCCTAATTCAGGGAACTTTATTCGCTGAACAACCTGCAGGATGGTATCCGCTCTTCAAAACCAGAGGTGAGCAAACTATGGCCCAAATCTGGTCCGTCACCTGCATGTGTATGATCTGTGAGCTAAGAATTGTTCATATATTTTAAATGGGAAAAAACCAAAAGGATCTTTCGTGATCAGTGAAAACGACATGAATTTAAAATTCCAGTGTCCACAAGTGGATTCTGATTGCGACAGAGCCTGTTCACTCGTGTATGCCTTGCGTGCTCCTGCATCTGCAGGAGAACAGCAGAGCAAGCATCCCTGGAGATGGCCACAGAACCAGGAATATTCACCCTCCGGCCCTTACAGAGGTTTGCTGACCCCTGGTCAAAGGAAAAAAAGAGTTAACTATTAAGACAAATTCCTTTTGTAGATTTAATGAAAAGTTCCAAGCAAATGTGGCAGGTGAAATAGTTTCTTTATATATACAAACTTGAAACCTAGAAAACGATGGAGGAAGGTCAACTTCATTACCTAGCCACCTTGACAGTACCTTTAAATGTCATCAATCAGTATGTGCCTTGCATGACTTGCAAGGGCTCATTATAAATTACAGCACACAGGCCCCTGACACGATCCAGGGACTGTAACAGGACTCTGGTGACGTAATGTGATAAAGGAGATTTCTCTGTATAGCTCTATATGGCACGGAGCTGGAGAATTTCCAAGAAACTTAATTTCCAGAGTGCCACCTATGACTACTCAAGATAATTCCAGCCAAGCACCAGGCATCCTTGAAGAAAACATTATCTTTTCTGGAAATGCTTGTCATTGAGTGTCGTCCTCAAAAATATAAATTTGTAGCTATTTTTACCAATGAGACAGACTAAATTCAGGATGTAGATTTTCCAATTAGACTCTTTTTAAACATCTGTTGGGAGGCTGCATTTAACATTAGTTATTTGAGCAGAGCACAATTTGATTAGACTGTCTGAAACTAAGCCAAAGTCTGCAAAATAATAGCTCAATTAAATTCTGTTTTGCTTTCATTTGTCTTGGATTTTCCTGAGTGAGATACTGTTGCAAATAATCAAGTAAGTCAATTCATTTCAAAATGAGAGATTTAAGTACATTTTCCATCTTCCCTCCCAGTTTATTTAATAATCTTCTCCATCTTCACTATTCTTCATTGAGCTTTAATCTTGACACCAAATACATTTCTATATTTATCTTTAGTCTACTTTAATTTTCTATTCTTATGAATTAAAGTTCTATGCCACTGATATTGTACCTTAAATTGATCAGCAAACGTGCAAGGCAAACACAGCACATTCCGCAGCCCAACTGCACTGCAGTTTTCTGATTTTCACTCCATACTTGGCAAGATTGATTTCATCGACCCAGTGAAAGGTTTGGGCAGGTCTGACACTGGATTCTTTTAATGCTGTGTTTATGTTCTTGAAATGTTCCTAGAGGCTTGTGAACCTGAGCCCAGTCTGCAGCTTCTCCAACTAAAGCAGTATCAACTTCTCTTTATTTTAGGGTCAGATTTTTGTCTCATTCACTCACTTATCACTTATTCAGTAACTCAATTTTGAAAGAAATACCTACGTACTGCCTACTTTGTGCTAGGGGAGCAGAATGCCTCAGTTCAAGATCATAGGTTAGGGAATAGTCCCTTGACTGTTAAAATAATATAGCATTAATTCTCATAAAATTCTGGGAAGACCAGGACAAAAGAGGATCTAAGATGGAATTTTCAGAATACCATGACCTTTATTTATACCAGAATTGACAGATCTAGGGAAATAATGCTCCCTCAATAGAATGCTGATAAACAAGAGTAGCAGGGAGGGACGATGACAGCAGCAAACATTTATTAAGTATATGCCATGCGCCAGGCATCGTTTAGGCTGCCGATACCTCGTTCCATCAGCTGGTCTTCACTACAACTTACTGGGGTCAACCCTTTAACAGATGAGGAGCCTAACGTCTTCCCATCAAGAGTGCTCAATTACAAGTCAACTGCAAGCACAAGGACAGTCTCGTTATGCTGCTGAAACATAAATTTGGCCTTTAGTGGGCAGTCCTTTTCTTTTTTTAAAATATATTTTATTGACTTTGTTATCACAGTTGACCAAACTTTCCCCCCTTTGCCCCCTCTCCACCTGGTACCCCCATTCCCTCCAGCACTCGTAGTTCATGTCCGTAGGTCATGCATTTAAGTTCTTTGGCTACTCCACTTCCTGTTCTTAACATACGCCTGTCTATTTTGCACCTACCAATTTGTGCTTCTTAATCCCTGCACCTTTTCCCACATTCTCCCCCTTCCCCGTCCCAGCTGATAACCCTCCAAATGACCTCCATATCTATGATTCTGTTCCTGTTTTGCTTGTTGGCTTAGTTTGTGTTGATTCACTTGATAGCTGTGAGGTTTTTGCCCTTTCAACGTTCATAGTTTTGATCTTCTTTTTCTTGTATGGTTCCCTTTAACATTTCATATGATAATGACTTGGTGATGATGAACTCCTTTAGCTTTACCTTGTCTGGGTAGCACTTTATTTTCCCTCCCATTCTAAATGATGGCTTTGCTGGATAGAGTAATCTAGGTTTCAGGTCCTTGCTTTTCATCACTTTGAATACTTCTTGCAAGTCCCTTCTGGCCTGCAAAGTATCTTTTAAGAAATCAGCTGACAGGCTGATAGGCACTCCTTTGTAGGTAACTAACTTCTTTTCTCCTGCTGCTGTTAAGATTCTCTCTTTATCTTTAACCTTTGACATTTTAATTATGATGTGTCTTAGTGTGGTCCTCTTTGGATCCAACTTGTTTGGGACATTGTGCTTCCTGGATTTGCATGTCTATTTCCTTCACCAATTAGGAAAGTTTTCTTTCATTATTTTTTCAAATAAGTTTTCAATTTCCTGTTCTTCCTCTTCTCCTTCTGGCACCTCTATGATTCCAATGTTGGTACGTTTGGAGATGTTCCAGAGGCTGCTTGTTCTATTCTTTCTTTCTTTCTTTCTTTTTTAGTACTCTTTTCTTCTTGCTGTTCTGGTTGAATGCTTTTTTCTTCCTTATGTTCTAAATCATTGATTTGAACCTTGGCTCCATCCCCTGCCCCCATTGATGGTTCCCTGGGGATTTTTCTTTATTTCACTTAATGGAACCTTCATTTCTGCCTGGGTCTTTTTTATGCTATTGCCATACCCAATGATTTCTTTGAGCATCTGATAACCAGTGTTTTGAACTTTGCATCTGACAGGTTGCTTATCTCCAATTCATTTAGTTCTTTTCCTGAAGTTTTGTTCTGTTCTTTCATTTGGGCCATATTTCTCCATCTCCTCATTTTGGCAGCCTCCCTGGTTTGTTTCTGTGTATTCGGTAGAGCTGCTTTGACTCTCTGTCTTAGCAGCATGGACTATTGTAGAAAAGGCATCTGTAAACTGTGTGGGGCAGAGTCTTAGGTAGTCACCAGGGCAGGGCAACCCATTTAACCACTTTGTGGCTCTGTGTGGGGGAGGGCTCAGAGAAGGGACAATGCTGCTACCTGGCCTCTGTGGATTGCCCGAGAGGAAGCTGTCTCCCCAGCACTCATCCCCTTGCTGCCAGGGGGTCACTTCCCTTTCTCCCGAAGTGCCACTTGTGCCCTTCTAGCTGTTGCCCTGGTGCGGAATCTCATAGGGGATGGGTCTGTGTGAGTTCTAAGTCCTTTATGGGCCCTTTAAGAGAAGTCTGTTGAGAATCCTGCAGTTTTTTCTACCACCTCAAACCCCACTAGTTTTTGCAGTCAGAAGTTATAGAGACTTATCTTCCTGGTACTGAAACCTTGGGATGGGTGGTCCGGTCTGGCGCTGGGATTGCTCACTCCCAAGGTATCCTTCCTTAATGTGCTCCACCACGCATGAATGCGGGACTGCCCGTTCCACCACCTCTCTGTGCCTCTGTATCTCTGGCCTTCTTACCCGTCCGGATGAATGTGGCTTCTTTAAATCCTTGGTGTCAGACTTCCATACAGCTCAATTTTCTGACAAATCTGGATGATGTTTGTTTTGTAGTTTAGTTGTAATTTTTGCTATAGTTGTGTAAGGAGGTGAAGTGGGTTTACCTACTGCTCCATCTTGGCCGGATGCCTCAGTTAGTCCTTTTCCTTTTAAAAGGAGTTACTATAGCCTTGGTCAGGTTGCTAAGCTGGCTGGAGCATCATCCTAATAACACCAAATTTGAAGATTCAATGCAATCAATAGATGCATAAATAGGTGGAACAACAAATCATAGTTTTTCTCCCTTCCTCTCTCTAAAATCAATAAATAAAAATTTTAAATATTGTTTTAAAAAGATATATAAAAAAAGAAATGGAGTTTATATGATTGTGAGAAATAACTTTTCTGAGAATTTATTGTGTGTTAGGCACTGTGCAAGTACTTTTCATTTAATCATTTAACCTTCAAAATTACCTTCAAGGAGTGAGGCAATCAGTCACATTCTCTACATGAGAAAACGAAAATACAGAGAGGTGCAGCTACTTTTCCCAGGTCACACAGAAGTAAGGTGGTGCTAGGGCTTGAACCTGGCAGCCTGACACTGAAGGCCATGCTATTAACCATGATGTGCCTTGCCTCACATATTCTGGTACATAATCTCAGAAACTCTAACCTCTTTGCTGAGTTTGTGTGGGGACCCACTGCATAAGAGTCTGTACCTTTAAGGAAAAATTCCTCCTCATGTTGTACCATGAGGAGATATAGTGTCATGATAAGAATACAATTTGATCAGTCT
Organism: Desmodus rotundus; assembly: GCF_022682495.2. NCBI lineage: Eukaryota > Metazoa > Chordata > Mammalia > Chiroptera > Phyllostomidae > Desmodus > Desmodus rotundus. The sequence continues at coordinate 71,283,799 of NC_071394.1, read as the reverse complement.
TGAATAAGGATATAGGGAAAAACACAAAGTACATATTTTAATAGTTACCACAAGATCTATAGGTTTCCCAGGAAAAATACTCGCAAGTACTTCTCTACTTTGATATGTGGTCAGCACAGACAATGTCAGATCAATCTGCCAAGTGTGGTACAGAGAAGGCCATGTCCCACACTGCCACATGCAGTGCCCATGGCTGACACAGCCAGCCAGTCAGAGGAGCAGAGCCCCTGTTGTAGGACCCTTCAAACAGCACTGTGGGCAGAGCCACTTCCGACACAGACCAAACAAAACCTCTGAGTGGTTTGGATTCATGAATCTGCTTCTAAAATAAATAACAATCCCTTTATGTGATCAAATAAAGAACAAAAGCAAACATAATTTCATCAATATCTTATTAAAAGTGGCTTCATTAGGTGTGCTGAAGCAGCTCTCCAGCAAGAAAACAAGGCAGTGCCGGGCCTGCAGGTGCCGCAGCCGCAGGAGGTCAGAAGGAAGCCTACAGGGCATATAAGAGATACCAGTGGAAAAGAACATGAGATAACATAGCAGAAAGTTTAGATACGGGGAGACACAGCATACCACATGGCTCCTGGTTTCCTTCTGAGGAAAGCAGAGAGATAATTCTCTGAATTAAACTCCAACAATTTAACCACTGGACTTTTGTCTAAATGGCAGGTGACAGAACAAGCAATATTTGCAATCCTGGATTGTGGGGACTTGGTGCTGCAGGTAAGAATAAGCCACCGGAAGTTTCTGACTAGTACAGTGACATGGCACTCAGGGAAAGACTAGGACGTGTGCTGAGGGGACAGGGGCAGATTATAGTTCTTTGACAAGATCTAGGCATCTGTCAACGAAAGGTTGGGAGTCTGGGACAAGGCAGCATCAGAGGAAACACAGAAAAAGGAATAGATAGAAGATACTCAACAGAAGGGAAATGGCAGATCCGAGGACAGATAATGTGGTGGGGATGAAGAAAATTAATACATTCGTAAGTCTACGATGACTCGTGACCCTCACTAGCAGGGCCTGGTGATGAACTCGATCAGCTGGAGCAGAGAGAAGGGAGACTGCAGGGCTGCTGCGCTGAGAGACATGCACAGGCAGTTAGGAGGGTGCGAACAGGCCGGGAGTCATCAGTAGAGAGGTACTAGGACGAGGAAGGAGGACAGAAGCGTCACCCAGCTAAGATCGAAGGAACGAAAATCTGGGATGGGAATGAATCTGTGTTCCAGAAAAGAAGTGGGAAGCAGAAAGAGAATGCTGTGGAGACCAGGGAGGAACTGAATGGAATGAGTTTAAAGAAGGCAATTTCCAAAAAGATGAGGTAGCCAAACGATGAATCAGCTACTAGAAGGTCAGACAGCTTGAGGTGAGGTTGAGACATGGCCATTGAATTTAATGACAAAATAATTCAAGAAAATGATGAGGAGGAAAGCCAGATTTAGGGGAGGTTAGGAAGGAAAGTGGTTGGTTAAAACAAACAAACAAAAAAGTTGAAGCAGCAGACAGAACGCTCAGGTTCTAAACGTTTGGAGGAACACAGTCGGGAGGCACTGAGTCATCTGAAGTTTCGGAAATACCCATTTAAAACCCACATTTTACCGTGAACACCGATAAACGCTGGGCTCTGTCCGCTTGCATGTTTACCAATTTTCCTCAGTGGGATGTAACGTGAAAGGACAAGGCCTGGTGCTCTTTGCCCAGTTGTCCTGGCAGCTCTGAGCTCTACTGCTTAAGTAGTTACAAATCTGTACTTTTGGTGAAGGGGAAAGTTATGACTAGAGGGCAGCGGTGCTGGGCCCTTCAGAGATGACACATATTCAGTCTCTGCAATTTACTGGGCAATAATGCAAAACTCAAACAATCTCAACAGCAAGGCGACCGAAGTCCACCAAAAGTTCAAAATGGGATATGTTCTCTTTAAAATTTTGAGAGCGACTAAATATGACAACCATCTGATGTATGAAAATTATTCACAACTGAAAACAGACAGTCTGGAAATAGCTGGGATGACTTCATTTAGACAGAATTACCCAAATCTGTTTCTAATATACACAGTACACATAATAAATTTTTACAATATGACAAGGAAAACAAACTTAATAAAAGTTCCCAATCTTTTGTTACACAAGCATGCTATATCCACGCTATGTTTATAATAGTTTGCTCATGATATCACAGCTCAGTAACAAAGGCCCAGGCAATACAAAAACAGTTACTAGGCATGACATCAACTCACAACTACCGTAATTACATCGGTACACAAATTTCTCAAACTGTACATTTTCCAAACTGCTTCTCAATTTCAACGGCTGCCTTTAGACAATTACTTGCAGTTGTGTGCAGGCTTTGAGTAATACCCGTCTTTTTTCTCTTTCCCAAGAGTCATTTCCCTTTAGAAAGTGCATATTTCAATTACAAGCACTGTTTTTCAAATATGCCCACAAACACATGTCTAAATTAGGAGACAGTGTGCTCTAGTGGTCAGCGACAACCATTAGGCACCAGCAGCTCTGCTGCCATTCCTTTCAGTCCCTGTTTGCTGGGACTGGCAGTGGCCCAGGGGGAGGCAGTAGAATGTAATGGAGAAGGGCGTGGATGCTTGAGCCAGAGTCTTTGGAATCCCAGCTGGGCCACTTACCAGCTCTTTGGCCCTCGGCAAGTTAACTTCTCTATGCCCCACTTTCCTCATCTGCAAAATGGGAATAATAATAGAGCTTATCCCCATACGGTTGTGGTACAGTAGTTGGCTCCTACAAAGTACACTTTCATTTCTTGTTATTTAATACTGTTACCATTATATTTTCAGGACTCGGTTTCCTGTTTGAAAACCTGTCTTAAATTATCCTGACCCAGAGTAAATTGTGTAATTTTCTAATGTCAGGTTAAGAGTTTCATCTTGGTCATATTACCTGGATATAGTGAGGTTTAATTAATAAAGTTTTAATGAATTAATAAATTAAATCCATAGGCTTTGCAACACCCAGTAGTTAAAAGTTGAAAAATACTACTTCACAGAAACTGGTTTTCATACTATTTCTCCAATGGCTTGCTTGCATGTTCCTGCAGCTAATGTTGATAAATACCTCCAGCCCAATTAAAATAGTAAGTGTAGGAAAAAAAGATACTGCCTTGTGATTTCAGAAGCACATTTCTCTAAGGACCAAGCTTTTTGAGCCTGTCCCATAAGCAAGACCTCCACCTCACCGTGTTCCCGACGAGGCAGGCTGCCAGGGAAGCAAGACTCCCTCATCGTCACTTCTGGTGCACAGTGCTTGCACCAAATGCTGTTGTTCTAGACTTCAGGAAATTTTCTAACCACTGGACAGGGTCCAATGCTGTGTGCTAATGAGTTTCAGATTGGAGGACTTTACTATGCATGTGTCAGGAAAGGGACACGGCTTATGGTGAGGTGGGGGCAGGGAAGAAAAGACACACAAAAGGGAAGAAAAAACAGTAGTTAAAATATGCCGGCTACTCAAATTGACAGGGAACGTGACCTCTGCACTTCATCGAAATTCCTGCAGACTTACAAAATAAAGGAGTTTGCTTTTATCACACACTGTGAGACTCGTGGAAAAATGGAAAACACTACATCACTTGACCCTGCCATGCCCTCTTTCAACCACAGACGAATATTGTGTACAAAAATTCTAAATCAACTTAAGATGTTAAAAAAGCTTTAATTTTCTGCATTAGACTTGATGATAACTATTTTGGTTCTTGAAATTTTGCTTAGAAAGTTCACACAGGAAAAGGACTCACAATTCTAGGCGAAATATTTTTGTCACTTGGGAACAATACTACAGTGGCCTCTGGGGGTGTACCCCTATACTCCTTGGAAAAAAATGAGCAACGCTCACTTCCCCAGGTTTGAAAGCCACCCAAAGCTGACTCATGACTATCTGCTTACATTAACAGAACATTAAAACCCATTTTAAACAACTTAAGGAAACTCCAGCCATCTTGGCTTGATGATTCACTTCTCTGGGACGCTTTTTCTCTCTTCAATGTAACCGACAGGCTTGATATCAAGACTTCTCATCATGCTATCATAGTCTATCAAAGAAGAACCCCTTCTCAGAAGAGTAACTCACAGGACTTTTTTTGAGTAATGAGATTACATTTCAGTTTTTTTTCCACACTTAGTACTGGCGACTTTAAAAATCCAATACTTTCACATCCTCGAACTGTCATCAACATTTTTTTCAGACAATGTCAATAAAATTGATTGCTTGCAGTTCTGAATTCTGCTCTGCACATGGAAACAATATAATTTGTTTTAAAGTATTCTCGCTGAGGGTAGAAGGAGAAACAGAACCTCAGAGGCAAGCCTACCCACAACGTTGGGATGGGGTGGAGAGCACACCCGGAGCAAAGTAAATGGCATGAATATTACGGTGTGCTGGCAACTTTGACAAAAAAATTCCCGATGTATAAACCCTAAAACCTACTGCTATGCTGACTGATATGTCTTCTTGTCAGATATGAATGATGTTTCTGGAACATTAATACATTCATTAAATTCTAACTCCCTGTACTTAAAATATTCTGTACTTGGGCTCAGAGGCATCTTGACAGCTTTGTTGTAATCATATGCTTGAGGCCTCCAGACTACACAGTTGTTGAGATGCCTCATACCCATAGCCAATCTGTTGCTTTTACAAGTTTAATCTAGGTATTAAGGAGCTGATTGTGGAACCACGTTGATGTGACATCTTCAGCTCAGCTGTATATCATAGAAACCACTATGGGTGGTGATAAGACTCCCACGATGCCCAGCAACCATACTTCCCTCTAACTCCCTAAGCCGTAAGACTACAAAATACAGCTTTTTTTTTTTTCTTCCCAAAGCACAAGTGGATGACCAGCAAGGGTCCAACAGTGTTTTTCCTAATTACCTTTTTTTTTCACTCTTGATCCTGTGGCTCTCATAATTAGTTACCTGGGGCTGCAATCCAATTTAAAGTGATGACAAGAAAGTGATCCATGAAAAAGTAATAAGTTAAATCCAATTCCAGCCTTCCTCTAATTAAATGCACATGGAACTAATGACTCCAACCCCAGCATTTCAGTGATAATGGTAATTAGCAAGGTGGGAGTCACTCTCTTTTTCAACACTGGAGGTGTAAACCACAAGGCAAAATAGTAGGAGCACTCTAATTACATGTGTCATTTTGTCGGCAATTTACACATTTTTGACCAGTTGAGGATGTCCACCCACCCCGCCCTCCCCACCTCCTTGCCCCAACAATGATTATAACATACTTGTCCATGTTCCAACACATGGAAACTCATGAGAGCACTTCAGACTTGAGGACAAGAAATACCTTCTCTTTGCTATTGCTTGCAGACAGGGTGACAATTAGGATAATTATGCAGATCTCAGACCCCTTAATTGAAATCCAGATACCGATCGTGGAATTGGTTTTGGTTGGCCTGGTTTTATTTTTGCTTACGATATGAAAAATATAATAATTTGTTTATTTATGGAAAACATGGCACTTAGTAGTTGCTGAGTAAATCCACATCGAAGGAGAAGCAATTATTAACTTGACCGTGGCATACTGGTTTTCTATAGTCCTAAGATCTGGCTTCCCATCTTGGTGCTGCCACTGTCTGTATTCTCTGAAGCAGGTCACTTAACCTCTCTCAGTTTCACTTTTCTTCATCCACAGAATGCTTTAATACTTGTTTCTGCACCATAGAGTAACTGTGGGCTGGCCCACATTAAGCACTTACTAACCATTAATTATCTGCATATGGTGACGAAGACTTGCTTACATGTAAAATATTAGCATCATTCTTGCATTCTTTTTAGATTTTATTTATTTATTTTTAGAGAGAGGGAAAGGGAAGGAGAGAGAGAGGGAGAGAAACATCAATGTGTGGTTGTCTCTCATGAACTCCCTACTGGGGACCTGGCCTGCAACCCAGGCATGTGCCTTGACTGGGAATTGAACCAGTGACCTTTTCGTTCACTGCCCACACTCAATCCACTGAGCTATGCCAGCCAGGGTTGTGCTTGCATTTTAATGCTTAGATACATGCAAGTAAGGTGGCCGCATAATTAAATGTCCAAACTAGGATACTTTTGAGAGTGAGAATTAATAATACACACACCCTACCAACAGACTGGGTCTGTCCTAGGCAGACTGGAACACAGGGTATTACACAGAACGGCAGTTGAAATTGAAAAATGAGCTAACTCACTATATTACAACTAAACTAAGATTTTTGGAGGAAGACAAGAGTAAAACATATCATTTTAGAAAAACAATTCTTAAAGCAAGAGTACTTAACCTGGGTAAAAGATGGACTTCTTGAGGTCCAGGAAACCCTGTAACTACATGCAAAATTCTGTGTGTGCGTGCTTTTCTGGGAGGAGGGGCCACCGCTCCTATCACATTTTTAATGATGTGTGTAATCTGCAAACCTCAATAACCATTTCTAAGGTACTGTTTCTACTTTATTATTTCATCAAGACTTACTTGTTTAGAGTTTTTTGGATTCTCCAAAATCAAGTGATAACAAAATCTAAAAAGGTACTGAAATTTCAACACTTTATATCAATTTTATGTCAAGGATGCCATTTCTAGACATTAACTCCAGACATTTCAAAATTATTTGCCTCCCTGTCCATCCACTTTACTAATTAATTCAGTGAATAGGGATATATTTTAAGAGTCAGTGTTTCAAAACCATTCCATTTCACTGCCTACAACAAAAAATGGTAGTTTCCTCTAAAGGTTTCCTCTTACCAATTTAGTCCTTACTGAATAACATGAAAATGATGTGAGGAACGAAGATTCTATGTGGCATTAACACAAAGCAAAAATGCTGCTAGTGAGCGTTTTGTACATCTGCAAGTAAAAATGCTAAGAAATACCTGCTGACTAGTATCTGAGACTCCTCTGCTTATAGCAAAAGGCCTCCTTATAACCCTGAGCTGCCCAGCTGGCCTAAAGGCTGACCTTCCCCGGGGCTTTCACTGTCCTTTGTTCTAGGGTATGGTCTCCTGTGTGAGGGGACTGCACATGATATAACCTTGGAAGGGAGTGGATAGGCAGGAGGATATCTATCAGATGACTGGTTTCAAATTCAAATTCTTTATTGATGGCCTGAAACTGTGGTCAGCTTCCCACTATAAGCAGCACACAAGGTTGACTTTCTTTCCTAACTTCAATGCTGCCAGAATACACATGTATTTTTACTTTCTCAGGAGAAAATGTGTCATTTGACTTCCTTCCAGTTTATGTACTCATGCCAACAACTAAGATGCTTAAAGAACCAAAATGAATTACTACCCAGAAACGGTGGTCAAAGTTCCAAAATTCAATCAATAAAATTGCTCATCTACTCACAAATTAATCTTCAGCTAGTAAAGTTCCACATTTTCGAGGTTATGAGCACACCTGCACTGTTAAGCATTTATTTCACTTGTTTAAGCAATCTTCAGAAGTATATAAATATTTATAAAAGTAAGCCTACTATTTTTACTTACATATAATTTTATTTTTGCAGCAAAACCTTGTTACTGTTTTACAACTCATAAGCATTCTGAAGGCAGGCTCTGTCCTTCCTCCATGGTTTCGTATCTGTGAGCAGCAGTAAGGTGCCCCGCACGCTGTGGCTGTCCCAGAACTGTTCACCACGATGCATCTAATTAACTCAGATCATTCTAATTCTGAATTTATGATGAGGCCAATTTTCAATTTTCATTTGTATCATTCATAAAAAAATTGGCAAAGCAAAGTAAAGACTAAATAAGGGGCTATTTAGGTTACTAAGTAGAATATTTTTAAAGAACTTCAGAAGCAATTTCTACACTCAGTCAATCCTTTATATAAACCACGATGTCACCCAAGAATGCGGCCAGCTCAGATTTTGTTCAATATGCGTATCTGCAGAGAATGTTATTCCTCGCTTTTTACTCTGATCTCCCTGAAATTAGTTCAAATTGGTGATGTTTGACTACATTCGGTGTTCTCTGTCGAGCAACCACAGACAGCCTCCCTTAACTTTCCGTTTTCTTTTGTTTGTGTCCCCAGCCTGTGAAGCTGGAGAGCGCTGCCAAACATACCGCAGGGAAGTGTGAGATATGCTTAAAATACGAGTCACAGTATATTTGGGGATTTGAGCTGCTTTCTTTTTCCTCCAGCTATCAGCAGATCAAATCCTTCTTCCATGTGAAGCCTTCCTCCATGTGGAAGGTCTGAAATTTGCTAAAATAGATCTCTCAGTAGTTATGAAGGCTAAGAAGATCAGAAATGAACACTGTTAAGATTTCCTGTTCATTCCAGAGCCATTCTGACTGAGACATGTCAGTGAGGACAAGGCATGGCAGATAATTTACATGTACAGGTCATTCCTTCTGTGAATCACTGAACCTACATACATACTTTTATAACAATGTAACGTGTGTGACCTAGGATAGTAATTTCTGCTCTGTCTGTGGAAGGCCAGCCAACCTAATAAAGTTTAGTGAATCTGCATGACCACACAGACACACACGCACACATACATAAGTCAACCAAGTCTTTTTTCCCAGTCATCTCCTAAAGCTGGTCTAAATGCTCTTCTCGTCAAGTGTCCCACTGAAGGGGGAGGGAGAGATGCCAAACAGCCTCTTTAACAAAGCCAGCATTCAAGATGGCCCCCTTGTCCCACACATTTTAGAGAGACTGACGTGCTCAGCCAAACGTGTTAGATTGGTTTTGACACTGTCCTTGCCAAGAAAAATGAAGCTCTATCATACTGTTATGGTAGCTAAAAGCATTGTGACAGCAAGAAGAAGAGAGCCCTCAGAAGGAAACCCCCTGAAACTTTACTTCATATATTTAGCCCTAAAGGAACTTCATTCATCTTGGAAAAGAAGTTACCTAAAAATGCCATTTTTTTTTTAAAGCAAGTATGAGGGAAAATAAGTTTAGTATAAAAAATTACAAATGCGATACAATACTGTATAGAGTGCAGACTGTGTGTGTACTTTTTAAAAAAATCTCTAACCACAGCTCTACTATGTATAATATTTCCACCTTCAAATAATGTATTGTCAGTACTCCAGTGCACTTGAGGTCTGATAAATTCGAGAGGGCTTGCATATCTTTAAGGCTGTGGGAGCTCCAATAGGGAGGCAAAAAGAATGGACAGTCCTTGGAACCACTGAGTGACAGGCTGGGCTAGCTCCCTGTATACATTAATAAATTACAATTTTAATTGTGTCTCTGTCTGCAGGAGATGCCCCCGTACTTTAATATGTACCAACAATGGACTGTGTTCTGGAATCTGCAATGTGGCCTCCGCTGCTGACCTCTGAAACCCTATTCCCAGTCTGACTATGGTCACTGTTCAGTTTGATCCTTTCAACTTATTTGAATCCTGACAAATAATCTCAGCGCTGAAAGGTCAACACGGCCATATTTCATCCTCCAGAGCTGTTCTTAAGACCTCTGCACAACAAAGCACTTCTTAGAGCACCTGACATGGGACCTCGCTGGCACTGTACCTCATTAAAAGTGTCCCCAGCATTCATAAACATTAACAGGCGTATGGGTTCAGGACAGTTTACCAAATAAATGTTTTTTGAAGCGTTAGTAAAGAGTGCACATTTAACTGTTGCAGCCAAGTGGTACTATAGTGTGAAACTTGCCCTTGATAGTGACAGTTTTCCAAGTGGATGTAGATGAACTAGGACTTGTTGCCCAAGGTCAATGTGATCTTTGCCAGACAATGTGGAACAAGTATTGGTTTACTCTGATCTGAGAAAAGTCATAACAATCTAGAATTTGGGTTAACCTCATCATCAAATTAATTAGCACCAAGTTATGCCCCTAAGCAGCACTTTACAGATTCTGTCCCAAAATGTGCACTGTGAGAAACTCAAACCAGCCTCCCGCGTTGGGGGCCGTCCGTCCTCATCTATGAAAGCAGTTGGGCCACCTCGTACGTGCAGGTGCCCTGTCCTGGGCGTGAGTATGAATACCGAGTCAAGTTCCTTTGAAGTTTCTACTACAATCTTCTACTCCAATAGAAAATCAAAATTAGATTTGTACAAACTCACTCCTACTTCTGCTCTCTTAATTCTTGGCCTCAATGTGCTTGAAAGGAGAAGTTACTAAAATAATCTTTCTTAGTATCTTTACATAAAAATTGCTTGCCACTTTTTATGAATAATTCAGAAGTATACTGAAAACATCCACTGAAGAAAAAAGTGTGTATTACATTCATGACCAGGTATATTAAAACTACCATATCTTTTTCAGTCCCAGTAACAGTTCTTGACACTATTGACATTTTGGACTGAATAGTTCTGGGCTGTGGGGGACTTTTCTGTGCAATGTAGGATGTTTAGCAGCATTTCTCACCACTACTTATTAGGTTGTTAGTAACACCAATCCACCCTGCCCCCCCACCGCCCCACATTGTGACAACCAAAAATGTCCCCCGGACAATGGACATCTCCCATTGTCCCCTGGGGCAAAATTTCCCCCATGGCACTAACGTAAAGCGTGCGCGTATCCCACCATGAGAGAATCTCTAACTCCATCAATAGAGAATGTGGTGACACGTCAGAGGACTGCGAACTTTTCCTCAGCGGGAAGCGGCACTAGTAAGCAATCCACACCTGCGACTACTCATCCTCCCATCCCCTTCACTAATTAGTAGGCCTTCTCACCCCCAACAGCAACACATTCGGGTTGAACACACGTTTTTCCTGAAATGTCATACCCCACTGGTAAACAAAAAAGACATCTTCTGCAAGAGATTCTCTTACATGAATTGTAATTTTCACCACAATCCCCTTCTAAATTGCTTATTAGCTATCCCAAAGTGTATACTGTCATTTATTTTTAAAAGAATTGTTACCTGAAGGGCTGGCTGTTTGTCATTCCTCTTGGGAGATTTTAATCCACTAACTTGCTGCTGCTGTTGCTGTTGAAGAAGGAGCTGTCTTGCCACTTGAAGAGCCTGCAAAGAAAAATGGAAGAAAAACGTTTCTGTTACTGCACAGGATCAGAGCCGCTTCCACAGCAGGACTCCAGGAAGTGCACTTAAGAACAGGATCCTGGCTTCCCCATTTCCAAGCAAATGAAATAGCAACCAAAACTTTCTACCAGTCTAAGTTGGAACACTTTTCAGAATTTGTTTACATTTCTTGGATTTAGCCTGTTTTGTATACAGCTCTTCAGGCATGGCAACCCATCTGAGTGCATGCTTCATTCCTACTGAATCTCGAACCCCAGACTTGGACTATAAATGACTACAACTTTGAGGAAGGATGACAGAGAGAACCAGGAAGCACCTGAGCAAAGACAGAAACGGAGAAGACAATCAAGAGCTCTTTTCAGATGCACTTGCACCCTCCCCAATTCTTCTTGGGGAACTTGGGACTCAAGTAGAAAGGAAGGCTTTCACCTCATCTGAGTCCAAGAGAGAGAGACAGAGACAGAGAGAGAGGAAGAGCTAAGTGGTAAGCACACTATGGATAAAGTAACTTGGAAAGAAAGACCTAAACAGGTGAGCATACCAGTGGTGACCTCAATGGACTAAAGAAAAAAAAAAAACTTTCCAAATTTGACTTCTAAGTCAACTTAATGGGTACATTATGTACCTGTGAGCAACACTGGTAATGTCTCCTAAAAATGACTCTTTCTAGCTTATGCCACAGGATGGTTCTTATTTAAAGGTAGGTGATATGAATTAGAGATAAGGCAAAAGGAAAATAAGAGAGTCCTCTAAAATGCAGAATGTATGACTGCCCAATCTTTTTTGTTTTTAATTAAAGTATACTTGACATGCAATATTGTATTAGCTTCAGGTGTACATGTACCGGCTCTATATTTATGTACCTCGTGGCGTGATCACCGCACCATGTCCAGTCACCATCTGTCCCTGCACAAAGTTGTTACAACAGTATTGACTATATTCTCTGTACATTAAGATCAACCTTTTTTAAATGTTCAAATAAAAAAGAAAAAATGTCATTAATAAACCCTCACGGGGATTATTTGCTATCAAAGAATTTAATAGGAATAATAACAAGGCGCACCTTTCCAAGGAGAGCAGGAGGATCAGGGACAGAAAGCTGAGGGTTGCGGATCATGCAGTAGAAAATCATGAGCAGTGATTATTTTTTAAAATTTCAGTCAATTCAGCTGAAAACCATGAATGTGTACATGGAAGATGTGTCAAGAAGGATCATTAAACAATGTGGTTAAGTTTAGAGACAAATAAAATTTCTTGTTGATTACACCAATAAGAATTCCTGAAGGGTAACTGATTATTTTTTCCTCAAAGAAGATGCACACAAAGATGTATGTGGTCAATGTATCAAAGGATCTGAAACTATAGTCTGAGAAGATGTGTCTAATGGACTTATACAAGAAAATAATGTTATTTGTTTTAAGAAGGCTTACAGTGACTTGGTGGAGTGGGAGAAAGGTAAGATAGCATGGGGGTTCCTGCCCGCTGAACTCGGGAGGGGGAAATAGAGTGCTTAAGAGGATATGTCCATGAGTGGATGGATACACGAAGTTGTTGAATCAGCAAAACTAGTACTCCTCCTAAAAGGACAGTCTCACTAAATTAAGGTCATAACTACAGTATTGTAACAAAGAATATTAAGGCACTTTGTAAGGTTGAATGGTGCCTTTGTGTCTGAGAGGCATAGAGGGAACCGAAGCACTGATGATAAGTGGGTGACAAAGAAAAGATTTTGGGAAAGATGGAAACCTCCTGTCCCGCCTCCCTAACACACCCACCCTCCTGTCCTGGGGAGGCCTCTGCCTACTGAACTCACCATAACTAGCCCTTGAGAAGTAACATACGGGCTAGTTCGTCTGGAAAGGGAGAGATGTGTTGGGTAAAGCCTGCCTGGAAGAGCCTTGGGGACAGAGCCTGTCTGTGATGGGCTTCTGGAAGCCTGAGACTCCAGCCTGCTATCGCTGAGGAGAATTCACCATCACTGGACTCCGGCTTCCTTGTCTCCTTGGAGACGCTCAGTACATGAGTAGGTGTAAAAGTGGGCAGAGTGAAGATTTCATTTTTATCATATAAGAAAAATAGTCCCTTTACAAAATACTCACAGGAGCAGAAAGCCTCTCTTCCTCCTATATATGTTCCCTTAGCTATTTCACATGAGGTTTTATGGTTTTTTAATGTAGGAAAGGAAACTGTTAAATATTTTAAGTGCTACTGTCAGAGTTCCCAGAGTAATAGACTGGTCAGCAAAGAAGCGTGTGGCTGCTAGTGGGAAAGACAGAGGGAGCACCGATGACAGTGAAAAGCTATGTTGGGGACAGGAGAAAGGTCACATCCATTTAATACTAAAACAAAGTAACAACAACTCCACACAGTTAACAAATCGTTGTGAAATAAGTTGCCATGTTTCACCAAATACTTGGAAAATCAATACTAAATATTTAAATAACCAAGTCTCAGAATCAATATAATCAGGTCCTCATTTCAGCAAAAGGGATGACATTAAGTGTCTTTTTTAAAAAAGGTACACGCACAAAGAAAAAAAACTATTCTTATATGAGCATGTTCTCATACATGTACTTCAGTAAAAGAAAGTAAAGCATAGACATCAAACTTAAGTTTTCAAAAAACGTTTACTTTGCTGGTTCTATATAATGGTTATTATACATTTTAAAATTAGTTACTGGAATCCTTGCAAATAGTTTTCTGGTTTGAAGGAAAAAATCATCGGTGTGCATAATAATATCTTTTTCAGACACAACATGGGGTACCCGTACTTACATAATCATACAACAAACCCCAGCTCACACAGAGCATTTCATACTGAGCCCCACCCACTAAAGAAGATAGTAAGAGACAGAAGCAAAGGGCAGAAACGGTTTAGGAACTTGTAGAAACACAAGAGGAATGTTAGTCAAACTGCTAAAGAGAGAAGATGTAACATGAAGATGTACAAACTGGCTTCTAAATTTCTCCTCAAAATGAATGCAAACAGGTCAAATAACTTCAAATAGTTGGCGTGGAGAGAGAACACCAGTGCAAAAAAGTATTCCTCTTATTATGAACTGTTATGAATTATTCTACAATTATTCTCTGGCCTTATCATGAGTGTGGGAACAAAGGGGGCACCAGGTACTATACCCCTCAATCTATTTAGGTCTCAGCGAGAATTTTAAAACAATTTATTAGAACCTATTAAGTGCTGCAAGATCAACCACTAAAGTGTATTGCCTTTAAGATTTCTGTGACACATAAATCAACGTAGTATAAATTTTAAGATATCATGCAAAAGAAGAGAAATAAATCCTTAGCGTACAAGGCTATATTTTCAAGCATTGTTATACGAATGTCTGGTATCTACTATTTGTAGAAAGCGAAACATGCTTATTGTCATTTTCACTGTTGGTCAATGAAACATTTGGAATGACTGATGGCACCCCATTTGAAAACTGCACTGGAGACCTGTCCACAGGGTATGCCCACTACGTTCCCCTTATCTGCTTACCTGAGAGCCATGTGTACCTGTTTCATGCATCAAACCAGATTAATGTCTTTCATCTGAGACTCGCCGCCTGAACATCAGTGATTCGTTCTAATACAATTAATGAGTAAGGGTAAACTTTCCGCATTTTCATAAAAGGATCTCAGCAACAACTGAAGAGAGGCCCCTTAAGACATTCTGTTTGGTGTGAAGAGGGCGAATTGGATAGTGATGGATGGTGACTAGACTTTTGAAGGTGACCACTTAGTAGTGTGTACAGATGCTGAATTATACTACGCTACACCTGAAACTTAGGTATATATAAAAAAGATGTCCTGCTTGAAGATAAAATTAGATCCTTTGTATTTAGAATAAGGAGGTATGTGGACATGTGTGTGTGTGAGAGAGAGAGAGAGAGAGAGAGAGAGAGAGAGAGAGAGAGAGAGAGAGAGAGAGAGAGAGAGGGCAAGGGAGAGAAAGAAGCAGAAACACAGAGAGAGAAGGTATGAACAAATGACAAATTTTCCCCTTTAGGAAGCAAGCATCAACTTTAACTCAAGTTCCAGACCAACTGCTAATATAAATAACTGAAAATGTCCCCTCCCATCTCTGGGACCATTTACTGTTGGGGGCAGTTCCTGGGCTGGGTTGAATCAACACTTCATTTATAACAGACGTGACAATTGCCAGGCACTGAATAACTTGATGCTGCATTTGAGTGGTAGGCTTAGGTTACAGTAAAGACACAGTTCAAGAATGTCACAGAGTGGAGGTGACTGATAAAACCAGGCACTTAGAGCTGCGCTGCACATGGTCACATTGATTTTCCTTCAATAAGCTGAAATGAATTGCTCTGTGAGCTAACCGAGGAAGGAGCAGAAGTCAGCCACCCTCTCTGCCTTGGCTGTCGTCTTTGTCCCATGTGCACAAAGGGTGGGATCACCTACGGCCAGCATGTAATGGGCAATAGCCAGCTCAGCACTCAGTCCACAGGGAGCCAGGGAGATTGGCACTTGGTTGCTAGTTCGGCAGGCCATGCTTTTATGCTAACTGGGGACCTGGACATTTTTGACATACCTTCCATTCTATTGGTTCAAGATTATTCTTAACAGTGCCTTCACATTCCTAGTAAATAAGTACCATTACTTACAAATGATGTTTTAAATAAGTATGTTTTACAACTTTTGAGCTATTTACATTTCAAGCTCATGGCAGACGCTCATATTTTAGGGGCTGGAATCCCAAGGTTCAGCATGTTGAGGTAGCCGATGTTCAAAAACATGTTTAACATACCTTAAGAAACATCAATAAGTTTACATAAAATATGGTTTGGATAAGCATGCACACCTACATGAGGCAAGCCAGTAGAAGGATAAAACCTTCATACAATTTTTCATATAACAAATTTGGTGATGAGGTCTGAGATAAGCAATGATAAAAAGAGGTCTTCAAAAAATATGACTAACTGCAATGTTTTAGGTCACGGGTCAATAAACTATAGTCCATGAGCCAAATCCAACCTACAACCTGTTTTTGTTCAGGGCATGAGATAAGAATGATTTTTACTTATTTAAATAGTTGGGGAGATAACAGGAAGAACATTTTGTGACATGTTAAAATTATACGGAATTCAAATTTCTGTGTTTGCCAATCCCTGTTTTAGGTTGCTACCTGTATTCTGAGATCCCCCAAAGAAGCCACTGAACACAATATTATGCAAACGAAGTTTGCTGATATGCCAGGCTTGTGGATTCGATCCCTGGTCAAGGCATATACAAGAAGCAACCAATAAATGAATAAATAAGCGGAACAACAAATCGATGTTTCTCTTTCTGTGTCTCTCTCTCTCTAAAATCAATAAGTAAAAATTAAAAAAAATAAAGCTTGCAAGCAGTTGCTCAAAATAATTTTGATTTTCTGAAAAGGAATTGAGACATGAAAACAAAATACAACCATGCGTTCTTTTATCTGAAACTATTTCAAACTAGTTGCAAACTTTGAACATGTGTGTCTTCCAGAGATAATTCACAGCAGTTCAGAGTAAATCTCTGCAATTGGGTATGAGATCCCGAACACCCCCAGAATAAAGACAGCATGTGCTATTGGCCAGTTGAGAAGAGTGTTATTTCCTGTCTGCCTAAGAACCTGTCCTGCTTCTTTCTAGCTTCAAAGGCTGCTCTGAGTCAGCCACCCTTCTCTTAATTTCTTCTCCTAGACTCTCCTCACCCCTCAAGATCAAACCTGTTTCTCAGATAATTTCACAGGCTAATCGACAGGCAATGTGCATATGGGGGTGGGAGGAAAAGCTAGCAATAAAAAGCAGCATGAGAAGCTTAGGGAAGAAGTCATGTTCTCTCTTTTATTTCTCAACCTCCACATACACCCTAAGGCCCTCTGGAGAGCCTTTCTCCAAGAACTATTTTTCTGTCATAGTGCAACCCCAGCTACAAACAACCATCTTAAACACAAGTCCTCATCCCTTAACCCAATCCGACAATCCCTCTGTAGCAAGACCTGGGAAATGCCATCGCATCTTTGCTTTAGACACAGTAATCACTTTGGTGCAGGATGGAAAGGTTTGTGGGTCAGTTAAAAAAAAAAAAAAAAGGAATTATAATGCCTGATAGGACTAAATGTGCTTGTACAGAATCAAAAGCATTCCAAGGCACTGAGTTCTCCAACAAGAATGAAAATATATTACTTATATAAATTCTGTATATAAAATACTATATATATATATATACACACATATATATATAGTTGGTTATCATAGGAAAATGAAAGAGTGAGCAAATTTCATAGAGGGATTCTAGTGATTGTGTAAATGTTAGATACACGAAGAAAGTACTATAGCAGACCATCAAGTCACATTATTAGTGTCATAAGTAAAACAAAAAAAGTAATTTCCCTATTAAAATTTAAATATATGGGAGTACCAACCATTAAAAATCATCAGAGAGCCTTTAATGGTCACTGCTTGGTTTACTCTGTGATACGGAAAATAAGGGTATAGTCCAAGCATTCATTGGTTGTTGATTCAGTTGGCTCAACCCCAAAAAGCAAATGAGGTAGACGGCAAAGCCTTAGATCGATTGAGAATCTGGACTTAAATCAGTGACCTAGAAGGGAAAGGCTTCCATGTAGCATCATTCATCCTCAGAGTTCTAACAGTGGAAGAAAGTAGCCTATGATTTCAGGGCATTACATAACATCATGGATTTCTCAAAATGTTCCACAGACAATATCCAGAGTGATGTGGTGAAAATTAGAGCAGGGACAACCCCACCCAACAGCACTCCAACACTATGTGTTCAAGTTAACATCAAAAGGAACAGGAAATGAAAAAGTCAAAGAGCTCTATTGTAGTTGCCCAAATAGCAGGAGATATGGCCATGGCAGTCCAGTTCCAGGTGTGGGGCTGAGGAGAGATGAGGCATGACACAACATCCTTCCAATGCCTGGACCACTGCAAATTCTTCATCATCCCACACTGCACCTCTACCTTCTAGATCTAGTTCCAACGTCAGCTTGTCCAAATCTCACCGACACAATTTTATGCTACTCAATGGGTGGTTATCACTACTATGACGTTTGATAGTTATATTCTTCACTTTTGTTCTACTTTAAAATTTAACGAGTAATGCAAAGACATGAGCACAGGGAGATTGGAAGTTGTGTGTGTGTGCTTTTTGTAGTGACGACAATTGATTAGGGCCTATTTTCTTGTGAGAAAAAATGACAAAGGATATAGTTTTCTCCTTTTTTTTAGAAGAACTGGGACAAAGGAGAGCAGAAGTGTGTGACTGCTCCGTGCCGTGGCCATTACCACAGTGCTGCAGGTCCAAACGCCATCGCACACTGACTGCAGGACACACAGGCACAGAGATACCAGAGAGGTGTAGACAGGAGGAGCCGTTCAACTGCCAGTCTCAGCCCCAAGGCAAACCCGAGAAGCAGAAGGGGGTCAGCCAACCCTATATTCATTTGCAATGATGAAAAACCCTTTTAGACAAAGCATCTTTCTTTAAAATCTTTGCCAAGAAGGTAAAGATTAAGAATTTTCATGAGACAAAATAAAAATACCTGATTCTCCTTCAAAATCAGTTGATGTAAGTTTAATGGCTACAAACAGTGAGGAAGCCTGTTTGAGGTCTCTCCTAACAGGGAAAACCGCACCAGCGTACTCCTGCTCCATACACACCTATTAACACAGGGCACTTGAGCTCCTTGCTGAGGCACTGTTTGGCTGCTCCACACGGGAGCCAGTGCCAGACACTGAGTCATCACCACCAGGTCTCCAGCACCTGAGTTGTCTTTGGAGGGATTCCATCCAGCACAGCCTAAACCAGAGCCTGTCTAGCTCATGGGAGTTGACAAGACCACAGCCTGGTGTGCTATGACTATAGGCAACATGAACATGGCAATGAAGAAAAGCAGAAGTCAGATTTATTAGAAAATGTCTAAAATGTTACACTGGATGTTGCATCAAATCTGTTTCCCCTTGCTAAGGAAAGACCAGATTGTGTCCAAAAATAAATAAATTGGCCCAGTCCTTCCCCAATTCCCAAAGTATAAAATATGGAGGTCAAATCCAAGGACAACTGAATCAAAGGGAACTGTTAGTTCACTGAAATAACCCATTGCTTTCTGCAGTTGCATTTATGAGGGTGGAGCCCAGCAACTCTCAGTATGAATAATCCAGATTCCTATCTTTTCATACCTTGGAATGAGGCTTGGTAATGTTGAAACCTACGGAAGAACGTAGCTAGAATCATTCTCAAAATAATGGAGAATTTCCTATGATTTTACTAATAACACTGAACCTAATTTCTACTCAAATATGATGTTGCATTCCTTTTCTTCTTGTAAGACTGTAAGTCACACATACTTGGGATGTCCTAAGAGGGAATGAACACCCAAGAATGCTTTGCTTGACTAAATACTTTCCTTCTCTTACCTGAATTTTGGGCAAAGACTCAAGAGCAAAAACCAGTTCAGAGGCAACATTCCAGCAGAGATTAAAGACAAAACACAGAAACAAAAATGGGAAGAGGGGAAGTACTCAAGCAAGACTAACCATCTCAGATGTGGACCTACTCATTCTTGGCCAAAGTTAGCCAGGATAACAAAACAAAACAACCTAATGTTATCTAATAATTTATATGAGGTCTGTCCAGAAAAAGTCCAGCCATGTTTAATATAACAAGAATGGTCTGCATGACATCGATGTAACCTGGTAGCCAAGGACAGTGGACTGGAATGCGCATGTATGAATAACGATGATCTCGCTGTACCAGTCAGTCAGGATGGTAGATGCCGTTGAGTGAGCATGTGTACTGTGTGGCCACTGCATTCAAAATGACTGAGTGAGTAGAGCAACGAATCTGCATCAAATTTTGTGTTAAGCTTGAGCATTCCTCTGTGGAAACTATTCAGATGATTCAGAAGGCCGCAGCTGTGGGCAACTGGTGATTGGCAGCTTCCTCACGACAGTGCACCGGCTCGTGCATCACGTCTCATGCAGTTTTTTTGGCAAAACATCAAATCACTCAAGTCAGCCCCACTATGGCCCAGATTTGGCGCCCTGTGACTTCTGGCTTTTCCCAAAACTAAAATCACCTTTGAGAGGGAAGAGATTTCAGATTGTCGATGAGGTTCAGGAAGCAGTTGATGGCAATTGGGAGAACTGGGTAAGGTCCCAAGGTGCCTACTCTGAAGGGGACTGAGGCATCATTGTTCTACGTACAGTGTTTCTTGGATCTTGTATCTTCTTCCATAAATGTCTCTATATTTCATATTGCACGGCTGGGTACTTTCTAGACAGGTTCACACTACTCAAAGGAGTTGTTACAATAGCAAAATTACTTCTGAATAACAACTTGAAGAATGAGGAACATCTAGAAACATAGGGGCAAGTGTAGGATAATGCCGCCTCTATTTAGGACACTAAAATAAAACAACATATTGAATTGTTTACTATGTGTCAGGTGCTGTGCCAATTAGTTGTTTTACACTTATTTGATTTCTTGTTCCCAACATTTTTAAGGGAAATATGGGCAGGGTTTAATGATACTAACCTAAAATGGGAAAGCTAAAAGATTGTGAGGTTCTGTGACCTATACAAGGTCACAAGTCTAGTGAGTGGTTATCACAGAAAAACAAAACTAAACAAACATTGTGTCCTGAGAACTTGATACTCGAATTCTACCAAGGTCACTGATTAGACCAGATACAGCCATGGGCAGTCCTGGCAAATGGATATGCAGTCCTACCGAATGAATGTGGTGTCACATTCATTCCCAGCATCGCAACTCACTTCGTCTGCCCCTCTGCCTCGTCCCCACACAAAGACTTGCTTTTTCCCTACCAGATCTTCTTATTCCCAGGATTCTGGGAGCTGCTGTCAGTTCTGCTCTGTTTCTCTGCCCACATTTACAAGGCGTCCAAGTATCTTCTCCAATTAAATTCTACCTTTCCAAGACAAATACTGCATCATCTCACTTATATACATGGAACCTAAAAAAGCTGAACTCATAGGAGCAGAGAGGACCGGTGGTTGCCAGGGGCTGGGGTGAGGAGAAATGGGGAGGGGTTGGTCAAAGGGCACAAAGGTTCAATTGTGTGAAATGAGTGCTAGGGATCTAATGCACAGCTGGTGATGACACAGTATTATATGCTTGAAAGTTCCTAACAGGATACATCTTAAATCTCACTACACACACAAAAGGGTAACTATGTAGAGGTGATGGATAACTTATTTAGCTTGATTGTAGCAATCCTTTTCACAATGTATACATATATAAAAACACCAAGTTGTAAACTTTAAACATATACAATCTCTATATGTCATAGGTATTTCAATAACATTGTTAAAAAGAAAAAAAATAATTAAAAAAATAAATTCTACCTTTTCCTAAAAAGTCTGTTCATATTCCAATTACTTCAAGCACCAGCATTCCCTAAAGCCCTCAGACTGCAGACACGGCTGTGTCCCCAGCAGGAGCACACGAAGGCATGAAGAAGCCCAGCTGTCTCTACCCCCACACTCTGTGCTTCACCTCTATTCCCAGGCAAGCTCATCCATCTTCTCTGGGATATGAACACTGTCACCATCATCCCTTGACTCTCCACCCTTCTTCAGTCCTGAACAGGAAAATGTTCCCTGTTCATTGCTTCACCTAAGCCAAGGTTGAGATTTTTTCAAAGGAGCTTCTCGTAAAGCAAACATGGAGAGTCTTAGTGAAGAGCACAGCTTTCTTCTTGAAGTTTAACCCAAGTCCAGCCACAGCTCATGTACCTGGATGTCTGCACCTTATGCTCTGCCTTCATCTGTGGTAGATCTGCTCTCCATCCACCAGGCATGGCTTCCAAGTTCTGCAGGTGTCCTGCCCCTGTTTTTTAACCTGTTGTAGACTCTCACGCTCTGCTGTTACTGCAAGCTTCTTGTGGGGGGTGGAGGGTATTAAATAACTGTAACTTTAAAAAAATTTTTCTCTTAATGCTCCCTTGTCCCATTGTACTGAGATATAATTAACATATACCATTGTAACAGTTTTGGGTATAAAACATGATAATTATGCATCTATAAAATGATTACCACAATAAGTTAACATCTATCATATTACATAGCTACAATTTTTTCCTTATGAGGAAGAACTCTTATGATCTGTTTTCTTAGCAACTTTCAAAAAAGATACAGTATTATAATTTTAGTCACCATGCTGTACATTACATCCCTAGAGCTTATTTATCTTATAACTGAAAGTTTGTAGGTTTTGACCACCTTCCCCCATTTTTCTCATCCCCCACCTCTGGCAACCACCAGACTGTTCTGTTTCTATGAATTTGGTTATTTTAGATTCTACATATAAGTGAGCACATACAGTATTTGTCCTTATCTGTCTGACTTATTTCACTTAGCATATTCCCTCAAGTTCCATCTATGTTGTTGCAAATACCAGGATTTCATTCTTTCTTATGGCTGAGTAATATTCCACTGTATATATAAGCCGCATATGATTTAGCCAACTGTGTACACTGATTGACACCCAGGTTATTTCTATGTCTTGGCTATTGCAAATGATGCTATAATGAACACGGAGTTACAGACACCTTTTCAGGATAGTGACTTAATTTTCTTCAGATATATTCCCAGAAATGGAATTGCTGGGTCATATGGTAGCTCTATGTTTAATTTTTTGAGGAACCTCCATACTGTTTTCCGTAGTGGCTGAACCAATTTACATTCCAGCCAACAGTGCATGAGGGTTCCCTTTTTTCCACACCACCCACACCACTAGTTATCTCTTGCCATTCTAACAGGAGGAAGGAAATATTTCATAGTGGTTTTGATTTGCATTTCTGAATAACTGTAGTATTCTTAAAACCACGGTGGTCCCTAGTCATTGGAGATGAGACACATAATACTAACAGTTGCAAATTTTTGAGTGTTTATTGCTGGACGAGTATTAAACAGTATAAACATGTTTTGTCGTTCAATTTGCACAATTATTTCAGGTATTATTATATTTAGTTGATAGACATGGAAATCTAAGAATAGAGAACTTAAATAATAAGGATTATATAAGATATGCATGGAAAATCCTTAGTATGGTACCTAGGCATTATAATAACTAATTAAATGAAACAATTAGTACAACACATTGCCCCATACATAAGAAAATACATTTTATGGGAAGCAAAGACTCCTGTTTCCCAGTGATCTCAAACCATGTGTCCTCTTTGGAGAGACACTGAGAAAAGCACAGCACACTCTGTTAGGCCCAAACCAATCTAAAGCAGGCAACATTCATTGCACAAAAAAGCAGACTGAGAACAGGATGGGCTACAGTCAAATGACTTCCAGCTCTGGGTCCTGGCCCTTCCCCTGGCACAGGCACTCGAGCGAACGGCTCTTTCTGACCCTCACCAAACCCTGACCAATGCCTTACATTGACTCTTAGGCCAGTAACTTTCAACCTTGCTCATCTCATGGCACACAAAAACTAATTACTAAAATTATGTGGCACACCAGAACATATATATTTTGGCCAGTCTGACAAAAAATAGGTACAATTTCGATTCATTCACAATGGATGGCTATTGTTGTGTTGGCTGTTGTGATTTTAAAAAAAAATTGACAATCTAAGGAAGAGAGGATAGTGCTCCTGACTAAACAGTCTGGTATTGCATGTTTTAAAAATGTCTGCAGCGCACTGGTAGGAAATTGCTCTCTTAGAACAATGCAGCAGAAATGGCAGCCTCTGGCCACACAGTCAGCTACCGGGTAATGATGATACGATGACATCAATGACGAATGAAGTGAGAGCTGGCACTGAATTCCACTGCATACCTGCCTGGTCCCAAACTGCTTTACATAAACAGACAGTGGATTGGAACCCCTCCGCTTGTACTGCAGGAATGACACAGTCAAAAAGGTCACTAACCCACAAATCCGTGGGTTTGTAATTCTTCCACTCACTTGGAACCCAAAACAGCTACTAATCCACAAGTCAGTGGGTCTGTAGCTCTTCCTTTCACATGGAACGAGAACTATCTGTTTGATGGACAGATTTAAAAGAAAAATTTAGAAATGTTTTGAAAATTATATTTACTTAATCCAAGCCACAATCAAAGGCAACTTTGTGGTGAACTTTTTGAATATTTTATCCTTCACATAAATATATACATATATTTTGTTCTTTTTACAAATATATATATATATATATTTATTACAGATACTGAATATTACAAAATCAACACAAATTCAATTGCTCTGGCCGAGGAATTAGGACATTTTCCTACAAAGGGGATTAAAAACAATGTTCATCAGACAAGCGGCTGTGTTCACGGGGTTGTGCTCATAGACGGACAATGACCTTTGGAACTTCCAGCAACCACAGCTGGGCATAGGGTGGACTTGGTCTCCAGGCATGAAGAATGAAGAAATAAGGATAGCTTGGGAATTTGGGGGAATTACTGACCTTGGGAGAATCATAAGCAATTCCAAAGAAATAGCAGTTTAAAAACATTAACATATCGCTACAGAAACAGAAACATTGTGAATAAGCACCTAGTCACTCTGTCTGGGTTTGAACCCCCAGCTCCAACACTTGGGAGCTATATAACCTTAGACAAGTTACTTAACCTTTCAGTGTCTCAGTTTCTTCATCAGTAAGAATGGGAGGAAATAAAAGTTCTTATATCGTATTTAATACATGTAAAACGTATAGATTAGGGCCTGACGTACAATAAGGACTTCCTAATTGATTTGAAAAAGTGCTTCATAAATGACTACTGATTATAAAAATAATAAGGTCATGTTAGAAGAAAAACATAAATTAATTTTAAAAAGTGTAATATCATCACCTACACTTACTTTTCTTAAAACTGGAATCACATTATTTATGGTCTTTCCATAATTACTTTTTAAAATTAAAAACACATGTTGAATAGAGATTTTTCACATCTAATTTCTATATTCAGGTCCCAACAAGCAAACAGTATTGGAAGCCAAGCAACCTAAATATTGGGTTGGCCAAAAAGTTCGTATGTGTTTTCCGTAAGAGGGCTCTAGTAGCACTTAGTTGTCTTTAATTTCATTTGAAACAGTATTGTTAGACTGTATTGTGACAGCTGTCATATCAGCGTGCACTGAAAAAACCTTGTCAAAATTGGTGAATTTTTGTATAGCCATTTTAATACTGAAGATGGAATAAGTAACATTTTCAACATGTCATGCTTTATCATTTCACGAAAGGTAAAAACGCAACTGAAATTAAAAAACAGATTTGTTCAGAGTATGGAGAAAGTACTGTGATGGATCAAATGTGTCAAAAGTGGTTTGTGAGGTTCTGTGCTGGAGATTTCTCACTGGACGATGCTCCATGGGCGGGTAGGCCAGTTGAAGTTGATAGTGATCAAATCTAGACATCAATTGAGAATAATCAACATTCTACCACACAGGAGATAGCCAACATGCTCAAAACATACAAATCAATAAAGTTATTGGTGAAAATGAAAAATGTGTCTTTTACTTTATGGAAAAAAACTAAACGGACTTTTCGGCCAACCCAATTCTACCACCCTACTCTAGAGACTTTTGGATGAGCCTTTAAAAAGACTTAAAATTGCAAATGGCACATGACTAACTTTTACTCTGTGCTTTGTAAGCACTGGACAGAGGCCCAGGACACACCAGACTTGAAGAATCATACAGTGACATCACAGGTTAACAATGTTTCAATTCCTTTGACCCCAAAGCATGCAACTCCACACCAACTTCTGACTGACTTTGCACAGCCAACATGCAGTGTCTGTTTCTTTACAAAGAACAACACTAACCTGATATTTGTGGAAGTTAAATTGCCAACCTCATATTGAGTTAAAGTGAAACAAAACAAAATCCAGTATTTCAGCCCATGCTGTATATTTAAAAAATCCTGATTTTGACACTAAAGAGATTAAGATGAAGTGTGATCCGTCCTCACAGACCCCTCCTTTCCAGCACCATGAACACCACACACTGGCTGTATCTCCCAGACCAGCGTCTTCATGGTGAAACACTTTCTCGTGGCTGACTGTGTTACAGGAAAACACTTCTCGTGGCATCTAGATCACACATGCCCCTGCCAGGCCTGGTCTGACCAGTGAGCACAGACACTCCCGTAAGCCACTTTAACAAAAGGACACTTATCTACCTCAAAAGTGGGATAATCTCTGCTTATATCCCATGGGTGTTCTGAGTATGAGTTAGTATTAGTCAGGTACTTTGATTTTCACAAAGGGCTCTGTCTAAGCACAAAGGATGATAACCCCACCTGTGCACCTTGTAGAGCGTCACCCAAGATGGCAACAGAGGAGACAGAAAGGCTCTGCTTCATGGTCGACTTCTCTTGAGCAATGCGCGCACGTGGGCGGTGCAGGTGCCCGCAAAGGTATGCTTGCACCTGCTGCCCTGCTCTCTCACACAGCCAGTGAAAAGCGGTCCCTCTAGGGGCTTATTTCCAGTTCACATGCTAGAACAGTGTAGGCAATGGAAGAGAGTTTCGCTGTGATTTACAGGGCTGATAGGACTGGGCCAGCCACTTTGCTAGGATCAGGCCCGTCATTTTTCAGGAGGTACAAAAATGAGGAAGTGTCGATAGCAAACCATGATCTAGTTATTCAGAGTGTGCCCCATGTGCACATACGTGTGCCAGTGTGGCCCTGCTGATAATGAGTATCCACACACAGTCTTGTAAAGCTTACCTGAGGATTAAAACAAAAATAATGAAATTTTAGTTTGCTCTTTAAAAATCTACTTTCAATGGCGCTTTGAATCTTTCCCTAGGTCTCTAGAAAACTTGATCTGAGATAACAACCACCAAGAAGATCATTACATACATCACGTAATATTAAAGGCAGGAAGGTTTTCTCGAGGGCCACAGGCATGCAAGTCCACTCTGCATTATAGCAGCTGCCTGACACCTTTAAAGAGAGGAGCAAACGTTGGCAGGCAATAAATTACTCTGTAAACATAAAGAAAAAGTTGGGTATATTTTCTTTGAACTGAACTGATCATGTTTAGCTCTAAAGTCGGAATATAGCCCACTATATAGCCTTCAATAAAACTGATTTTTCCAGTAGTATCATTGTTAAACACACACACACACACACACACACACACACCATAAAAGTAGAGCTACTAAGGCAGGCATAACTAAGCAAAGTGCCCAGAAAGCCAAAGTACTGAGCAACCAGTCCTGGGAAATCCTGTATCATAAAACCATTCATCGTAATATATTAATTCTCAATTCAAAAAAAAAAAAGCCTGGCAAATTCACAGAAGACAAAAAAGGCTTCTGAGTCTTAATGGTTAACTCCCTTGCCTTTAAAACAAAATGACACACATAATTTCCTTTTATCATAAAACAATGCATTTATTATTTTCTGTATATCTGTTAAAGGACACAGCTTTCTGAGTGGAAAACAAAACAGAACTTGGTCACATGTTTGTTTGCTTCAGCTACTCCCTTCCTCTTCTAATAAATAATCAAACGTGCTATCCAGAAAAAACAAACCCAGGGAGCTGGGAAATGTGATGGTCATCAGATTGACTGAGATATCAAGAAAAGCAGCCCACTGTTCCCACACTGAGTTTGCGATCCCCACACCTACACTAACATCTGAGTAAATACCTTCAGTCACTCTCTCCATTTTCCCTGCAATTACTCCTACTGTTGAACAAACTGTCCTAAGGCAGTCACAAACATAATTTTTTTCCTGCAAAGTAGAACTTCTGAACATTAAAAAACCCAGCATGGCAACAGCAATACACATACACTTATTTTATTTATTTAAACGTTTCTTCCATTACAAGTTTCAACAACTACAGAGCATATATTTGTCTCTATGCTAATAGATGCTGTTTCAGACATTAAAATGTAAGGATATTTAGTCTGGGGACTAACAAAAAAAGGTTCACAGTAATAATAATTCCCTTAAGATCAAAAGAGCTAATTTCCCATTTCCTTTCTATGCCCTGGTCAGTACATAGTTAAAAAAAAAAAATTAGCACCTGGTTTACCAATTATACTGTAATTGGGGGTCAGGGTTGGGTGAGGGGTGGAGAGAGGAGGAAAGGAGGGGAGAAGGACAGAAGCACAACAGACAGGAAAAGGTGGAACTCTTTAAAAAAATCAAACCATGTGTTAAAAAACTCATTTCAACAGAAAGGACAGAGCAATCACACGGCTCTTCCACTCAGGCAAGGCAGCAGCCCGGTCCCGGGTCTTCTTGCCGCCCTAATTATCCACAAGGAGAATTCCAAAAGGAGCCTTCCCACATTCAAGTTAACAACCACCATGGAAAGTGAGGCAGGCTTTCTTTTCCTTTGCAGCCCACCCTGTTTAAACAATAGTAACATGAATGAGATAATGACCGTGATTGTTTCAGCCGTCTGACTTTTATTGGCATGAAATTGGTACAAATATTATCAAGACCGATTCAAAAATGATGACAGTGTCAAGATGCAAACACCAGAGGACAATTCTGCAGAGGCAGAGTCACAGGCACTGTCCCTGCACTCTTTACTACTTGTGATAACAGGAAGAAAAAGAAGGCAACACAAAACAGTGCCACAAATAAGCAGAGAGGTTTTAATCTACATTCAAAGCCTATAAAACTGTCCAGAGGACACACAGGCTGCTTACTTAGCTGCTAACATCCAAAGACACATTTGAAAGCAAGAGCGAATTGAGGAGTTGGAAGAAACCGGTCCTCTTAAATCTCTAAAAAGAAAACTGCCTTTAATGGAGAGAGGAGGAAAGGAGAACAGCGGTAAACAAGTTGGATCATCCCACAGGAGCACAGCCCTACTTTGAAAGTTTAAGCCAGAGAAATTGGTCCCTTTTCCTCTGGACACTTACAGAGAAACTGGAGCATTTGACGGAGTGAACAGGACTTATCTGCCTTTGGATTTCCGTCTTCTTGCTGTCGAAGGGTTCTGGCTGTTTCTGCAAGGCGGGGGTTGTGAGTGGTAAAGAAGATGTTTGAATAAACAGGAAGTGCTGCGGCTGCAGCACACTGGGAGAAAAGGAGAAAAGGCGCTGAACAGTGAGTGCCCTTTGTGGCAACCTCAGGGCCGCCTTGCTCCAGGGGCGCTGGCTGTGCTCACTCAGTGACAGAGAAACCACAAGAATTCCTCAAGCAATTCTTCACTTTGAAAGTTGAAAGATCAGTTGGAGCTTGCAGGTAATTTTCAAAGTTGCACTGGGCACTTAAAGAAATCTACAGATGTCCCCTTATTTAAATCTCTCCATGTCTGCATCAGCAACACAGCACAGCAAGTGTGCCCTGCCTGGGCCAAGCTGTGGCCAAAACGGCCTATTCAGGCAGACAAATTACATACTGACAGGGTTTTGGGAAACCCACTCTTGCGATATTTTTGTGGTGACATGTACATAGGCAGGATGCTTTCAAAAAAAAAAGGAAGAAAGAAAACTCAGATTCAGCACACTTAGAGGATTCTGTCACATGTACTTGTAAAGAATGCAGGGTCCCACACTCTAGGGATATGCCCGTGATCTTGCTTCTGCAGCTCTTCCTTTACATTATCCTCTTCTGTAATCCTCCGAACTATGGTACCTGTGTATCTGGCTGCCTCGATCACCTACTCAGACCCTCTTGAACCGGCCCCAAACTAATTATCAAAGTCCTGTCTTTCATCACCTGAGTAAATTAACAGATACAGTACAGAAGAGTAAACTCCTGAAAGCTGAGCAAATCAGCTTGAAAAAGTGGATGAAGAGTTGAACAGCCATATTCAATAAAAAAAGAAAAGGGGGAAGGGGGAGGAGGAAGAGAAAATTCCTTCTGAAAATTCCTATTGCTGCGTGGCACTGTTTTCTGCCACGGAGCAACTGATTTGTTATTTAGCATGCAAGGCTGGCCTGCCTGTTACCCAGGTGCTAATACTTGGCTAAAATAACTCACTGGGAACTGTCAGTGGGATGTTTACATGGGCCCCAATCTTTTGTTCGTAAGAGAAAAAAATTTTTACTGGAATTCATCTTCTTTTGATCTCACACTCAAAGCAGAGGCAGCTTGATAGACATTCAAGTCTGAAAGCAAATCCAGACGCTGCAGATAAACCGGCAGAATATGACAAGCAGAAGCATCTAAAGCTTACAAAAATGAAGAGAATAGCATGTCACCTGAGTATTACAATAGCAGAAATCAAGAGACATATTAGGTGGAACTGATCAGCCACAAAAACAGTTCAAAAGGCAGATCACAGAAACAGAGCACTGGGGTAAGGGAGAAAGATGGGAAAGATCTGGTGTGCCGCCTCCACTCCCTCTGGGCCCACAGGCGGCCATGCCTGCCTCTCCACTTGTAGGAAGAGTTGATTACCCAGTTCAAATGTTCCTTGCCTAACTCAGCTGGTCGACCCATAAACACTGCCCATTATTTCCTAGCAATCCACTTCCAAGGGGCAGGGGAACACAGACTCTTACTCTGCTTGGTGTCCAGGATGCCGCATTTTGTTAGTATCCTCTGCATCTGTAATGCAGTTTCAAAAGGCACAGATCTGGGCAGCAACAGGCAGTGAGCAGGAAGGAAAGCCATGTCTCAACAGAAAGGCTGGAAGTAGTCTGAGATGGGGCTAGCGAGCTCTAAGCAGCACAGATCCCTAAAACGGCCCGTTACCCATGAACAAAAATGTTTCAGGCACACAAGCAGATGTCCCACAGCTAAGAACTGATCAACACCTAGCAGCTCCGCACCAACTAGTGCAAGTCCATCACTTATCCCAAGACCTTTCTTGGAGGCTCACAATTTTTTCTTTTAAAAATAAACCTCTTATTCTAATTAAAGTCAGTGCATTGTAATGAAAAGGTAATTCTCCCAACGTTTTTTTTTTACTTAGAGTTGTTTGTTAACAAACACTGACTGTAAACGGACAGCACCAAGGTCTAGCCTGCAGTCAGTGCCCGCGCCCTGCGGGCGCACAGAGGCAGACCCTCCCCAGTGCCCTCGGATTTCAAACTGTAGCCCTCCCCCTGTTTGCGTAAGACAATGGTGAAATGTAGACTTAAGAATGTATTAACCAAGTTAAAAGCTGTAATCAGTATAGGGTTTTTGCTTCATGCAAACAAGACCCCTGGGTAACTTCGTTACAAATGTAAAAAACAAACAATACAACAGCCCTATTGGATTCTAAGACGGTTTTTAAAAAGTTACCTTTTTTCTTGCCTTACAGCTATCTGATGTGCTAATGCTCATTATTTATCTTCAAACTGTACTAGTTCAACGTGTAAAAGTGGCTACTATTCTTCTCGAATCTTAAAAAAAGTTGATTTTAATGCTTATACCAAATATCTTCCCACTAAATATTCCATGTTGCTATAATTGTTACACTTACCCAAAACAGGGAGGTTTACTGTGTAAAAGCAAATACAAATCCCATTATACATTATAAAAGATTCTTCTACAAAGAATGCTGTCACTACCACAGTGAAGCAAGAAGCAGCGACACTCCCTTTCTCATGGCCATTAAAATTCTTCTTTAAAAATGTGCCATGTATAAAGAGCTTCATTAATATAATTAAATGACTGGGTTTTATATATATATGTATATACATACATATATATATATATATATATATATATAAATAAGCAACTTCTGATACGTCATTTAAAAACCTCATAATAACATCACTAAAGAGCTACCGTTTTTAAAATAGAAATTGTTTGCCCAGGGCCATGGGACCATAGCCATGCTCTAGGCCACTTCCTCCTTTCAGACTTCTGGACTTGAATGTCACCACAGACCTTGAATCCTTGAATGTGAAATGGCTGCATGCTAATTGCTCTAATTGCTTGAAGATGTGCAGGCAGGTGAAACCTGAGCCCCGCGGCCATTGTAGACCAAGAACAACACGGAATGTTTACACGGCGGTTTGATCGTAATAGACAGAAGGGCTGAGTTTAAGGCAGCAAAAACACAGCTAATAGGTGACCCCTTAATGCAATTCTCCTTTAAAAAGAAAAAAAAGACACAACAAAATACAATTTCTAAAAGGCGGTGTCCTAAATGCCAAGGTTATTTGCTTGACTCTTGGAGTGAGTACACGTTACTTTGCACCTGACATTTACACCCGAAATTCTACCCCAAATACATTTTTTTACCTTAAAACAAAAAAGCACTTTATATGTCACTCACCTTACAAACAGATTATGACTGTATGGTATTTCAAAGTAAAGTGCACTCATTTAAATTTTAAATTGAATACGTTCCACTCCTGGAATACTCCATGTCCCTTAAAGGAGAAGCCCGTATCTCCTTGTTTATTTCTTTGCTGCTTCTACCCAGCCTGCCTCCATTTATGGAATTCCTGACCCTTGTACATTCCTTGATTGCAGTTAAAAGTTGAGCCCAAACCCTCTCATGTCCGTGCTTTAGACAAATGTACATCCTCTCAGGCCCTTTTTCCTTTGTTACTGTGTGGGACTGTGGTCTGCTTCTCATCTAGAGGGGCAAGGAAGCTGGGGGAGTGGCTGACGGAGTTACTCAATGACAGTGGCCATTCTCCCTGGAAATTTTAATGAATTGAGATGGATACAGAGATTTGACAATGGCTCCCCAGAGCCCTCTCTTAACAGAGCACAAATGTTACCAATGCTGAACAGGAAATATACTATAGCAAGACCAAGATAAAAATACCACAGCACCCACAAGGTGCCATTAACAAAAGGAAACCCACAAAGGTTAGAGGTAGGCTTAAACAGGTGTTGAATATATATCCATATAAAAAAATCTCAATGTAAAGGAGTGTTTCATATACAGCCAAGAAAGCACTGCAAATCAAGAAAAATCAAACATTTTACTATAAAAGTAAAAAAAAGCCACAAAATAATGACATTATTTTACGGTTAAGCTGGACAATTAAGAGCAGTAGATATACCTTGTAAATGAGAACAGAGAAGCAGAAAACACTCCCTAGAGCCGGGGGCACTGTCCAACGGCTGCGCTGCTAAGCTACGCTGCGTGTGAGCTTCTGATGATGCAGAGACAAGGGGCAAAATGTGCCTTTACAGTTACCAAACACCTTTAGTTAGAGAGGCTCCCATTGCCTTTGACCATTTGTCTCCCAACGCTGAGAGGTGGAGTAATAAAACAAAAATAAGTGCACAGAACCTCTTCTGAATCACAGCCACCTCGCAGGGTTTACAGACACTCATACCTTGTTCTAAAAGATACAAGCCCTTATTAAGAAGTAATGTGTCCTTTGAAAAGGAGGGGGGAACAACTATCCATTTATATCCATTTAAAGATTAAGTATAAACTAGTCCAATCCAGTGAGAGAAACACTGAGAGAAAAAGTAAACAGGTCTCCACCCCACCCCCAAATCTTTCCCCTTAGAAAGCTCTTGCACTGAGTGCCTGGTACCAGGGCTGCCCTGTTCATGGGAGGGTCAGCAAAGCTATGCTAAACTGACAGGTTCAGTTTACAGCAGGCCAGAACTTTGTTTGGATATACTGGCCTTGCTCACCGCCAGCTTAACAACAGATGGCTAGAAAACTTTCATTATGCTGCACAGGACTGAACTGCAAACAATCCAGAAAACTGTGAAAAGTTTAACTCCCTCCAAACCAGTGTGCCCAAGGAGGGCGTACCCAGAGCCAGTGAGCCAACACAGGCTGAGGGGACTGCGGAGCTGATGGTTAAAGCAACTTCCCACGTCAACTCAAGGCACTGGTCCAGACACCAGAACACAGTGACCCACCCGGGTCTTGATTTTAACCGTTCAAAGCCCAGGCCTTATAAGGACTTGTAGCCACTGTGCTGCCGCCTTCTTCTTCAGCTCCTGTCCCCCCAAAATGTAGTGTCAATTTCTCTTCCCTTCAGAGAAAGAAAATCTCCCTGCAGCTAGTTCCCAAGCTCTCTCCCCTTCTGTCTTCCCTCCCTCTGGAAACTGGGAAGACAAGACCACGCAGTCTCACTCGAACACACCTAGGTTTAAGTGATTTATCCAAATCTGTATGTAATTTAAATATTTATTAAATCAATTCAATCTCATGAACCCTAATATCTCCTAATGCTCTGAGACAGGATATAAATGCACCTTCAAGGGTTTAATTCAATTGGAAATCTGAGAAGTCTTATCACTAGAAATGTGTTATTTTCACATTATTCAAGAAACGAACAAATGTATTTTCCACAAATGTATTTTAGAAGCTACCCTTTCCTATTATTGAAAGAAAATTGTGTTTATTACTCCTTTAGCATAGTGTAAACTCATAAATGTCAACAGAGAGTACAAGGAAAACTGTCAACTAAATATTGTTTCCTTCATGAGCTGTTCTTCCAAGTCAATTACGCCTTTCAACTTCTGGGGCCTTGTATGATAAACTGGCAGTAAAAATCATTCACATTAATATACCATGGTGCCTTGCCTGCAAAAGGTAATTAAAGAAGTAAATGACTCATAAGAATAGACATATTAGCTGCAAAATGAAAGGCAACTGAGCTGCCACATAAAAATATGTACCATTAAGATACTGCATTTTCATATTCTTGTAATCAGCTTCAGTAGACTAATGCTCATTTAATCCAGTCCTGTGCTAAGTCCATCAACAACTGTTTTTTTGCTGTTTTCTCCTTGACTGAACATTATGAGAGCAGGTTTGGAATAAATACAGCAATGAGATTTTTGCATACTCAATTGAAGTACAGGTTTTTACATTTTAAAATCTCTTTCTCTTTCTCCAAGAAATACAATAAAAACCAGAAAGACAACTGGTAGAGAAAAAAAATTATATATATTTATATTGCTAGCTGCACATGGCCCCTTCTCTTTCTCTCTTTTTTAATCCTCACCCAAGGAAATGTTTGGTGATTTTAGACAGAGAGAAAGGGTTGAGGGAGAGGGAGGGAGGAAGAGAGAGAGAGAGAGACATCAATTGGTTTCCTCCCATATGTGCCTCAACTGGGGATTGAACCTGCAACCTAGGTTTATGTTCTGACTGGGAATTGAAGCTGCAACATTTTGGTGTATGGGATGATGTTCTAACTAGCTGAACCACCTGGACAGAGTTAGACACGTCTCTATATAGCAGTTCATTTTAGGGAAATAATATTTGTCTCCAAGTTCACCATTTCTGACCCACCCGCTAGCAGCACAGGGAAGGGTGCCCATGCCCCTGCTTGCCCGACTTCTGATACCGTTACGAAGCACACTCCCTTTTGTTAATAATTTTCTCCATTAGTATTAACAGGATGAAGATAAGTTATCCTTTGTCAGGGATGGAAAGAGAAAGCAAAAAGGAAGGAGTTGGCAGGTGAGGTGCCAGAGATGGCTTCAGAATTGTGTATTGACCCAGGTTCCTTTCCTTCCAGAGGGTTAGCCATCTGACTGCTTAGAACCTTCTCAAAGAAAAGGGACCTGGCCCTCAAATTAACTGCTCTACTTTCCATCACCGCCTTTCAAGCTACCATTTCCCTGTCTTCTTCCTACCCTTCATGGCAGCCTCCCCTCCCAGTACAGCCCAGCCATAACAAAACTTCATCCATACAGTCGGAGATTTTTCACTCAAGCTGCTCACTTCCCTGCTTCTGGAGCCTTGATCTTGACCAGCGAGATGAGTCCACTGTTTGCACTATTAATATTTCTGGGAACATTCAGATGCATGAAGTTTCCTGGAGGCTGGAGAGATGTCTGTTCTTGTTGTAGAAATTAGGGCTTTTTGTTGATGACTGCTAGCATAAGGCTTTGCCTATTCAGTTTGGGAATTTTAGCTTTCAGAACTTGCAAATCTCCTGATGTTCAATGCCAGTTGTGAAAATCGGCCTATAAAACATTAGGGTATCACGCTTGCCAGCAATTCACTCACTTTCAACATCTGATGCATCTCGATGAGGTCTGCTAACTTATCAAAAATCCAAAAGCGATTCCAGCCCTGTTTAGCTTGTTTGTTTTTGTTTCTAAGATAATAGGCTTTCAACAAAAGTGAAATTCTATATTTCTTACAAACTGTATTTTCTCCTCTTCCCTCCTCCTGTGAGTACATAAGTCTCTTAGGCGTTACAATTGACGAGCAGCCAGCTGGGCCCTCGAAGACAGTCCAAGATGTAAGGATGGCCCTACAAGGCCCCTTTAGTGTTTATTTATCTTTTCACAGTTCTCAGAGCTGCAGAGAGCCTTCCGGATTTGGGCTCGATGTTTTCTTGCAACGTATTTTACTGCCTCAACATTCGAGCAGACACCACTTGGAACCACAATTAATGAGCTCTAGTCCTTTTTCTAATTAAGGAACAAAGGTTCCTGTGCGCACAGAGTGGCGACTGTCTGGAGAGCACACGTGGGAAGAGAAGTGAATGCTTCTAATTGCTTCAGAATGGGATATTTAATATTTAGGAACATAACGGGAAGGAGAAATAAGAGCATTTCCAACATTCTTTACAAATAAGGCTTTATAAAATATTGTTAGCTGTTAATAATACATCATTACCAAAAATGGAAAGTTACCAATAACATGCATGTAAACCTTTGTATTCATGTGAATTAACCTATAGGTATGAATACAATAGTATATGCGTTAGCTTAATAAATACATTAAAAAAATAAAAGGCCCTCCTCTGAAAAAGGCAAGAGGCAGCTCCTCTGAGACTGATATTCCTCAGACCTTAGCAGATTAGGATTCAAACATGTAATTAAGAAAGATAACCCCAGTTTTTATAGTAATTAGGGGCTGTGGGAAACACAATACTATCTCTCAAAAGTGTTACACATATACCACACTTCTAAATAACCTGCAATGCTTGGAAAGTATACTCGCTACCAAGGGCAAAGCTGCTATGCAGTGCGGGAACAGTAAATGACAGACTGGCGTTCAAGTCCATTAGCTGCTATGTGATAGGGGCCCATTCACTAGCATGCGACCTGTGAAAAATCTTAGATCTCTTTAAATCTTTGAATTGGATTACTGCATTAATTCTTACGAACTGCAATCCTTCAACCAAGTCAAATTACCCTCATTAACAGTGGAAAAACTGCCTCTGCAATAAGTTTTTTAAAAAAGGTATTTATGACCTATAATCACTTTCACATACTAAGCCTAGAAATGTGATGAACTGACACCAACAACTTTGAACACAGCAGCATCCCAGTTTTGCATATTAATTTGGGTTAAAATAAAAATGAAAGCAGCTGCATGGTGCTCTAAATTTTTTTCTCATCTACAGAACATTTCCTTTTGTAATTACAACTCCTGATAGGAAGCAAACAGCCCCATTTCGCAGGAGAGGAAACTGGGGCACGACAAGGACCTGCAGTGCAAATTGTCCACACTCTCTCCACTGACCAGGCGGAGCAGGACCTTCCGGCCCTCTGTTTTGATGCCACACTTAGGAATTCAATCAGAAAGACAGACCTTCAATGCCACTGTTGAGCAATGGGCTGGCTTCTCTGTAACACACTCAGAGAGTTAAAAGACAGGCACAATGAAAAGGTAGGACCTCAGCTTCGAGTGCAGAAATGACCCCATAACAAATACAACAGAAGCTGCATTAATTCTTCCATCACCACATTTGCTGTTATTGTTGAACTTGCCTTGAGAATTCATCCAATACGTCCTTTTACCGTGATACAAGAAAAAGAAATGTAAATCAATCTGCTATGCCCTGTTGCTTCCTACAACGGTCTCATCGGAA
Organism: Desmodus rotundus; assembly: GCF_022682495.2. NCBI lineage: Eukaryota > Metazoa > Chordata > Mammalia > Chiroptera > Phyllostomidae > Desmodus > Desmodus rotundus. The sequence continues at coordinate 71,246,134 of NC_071394.1, read as the reverse complement.
ATATGATAATAGCTTGACAGATTTTGAACAACTTTTGGTACTTTGTGGCAAATGAGCTCCTCAAAGCACCACTGACTGCTGTTCCTCAGATCCTGGGACGTTACTGCTTCGGCTCTATTACTTCCCAGCACAAGCAGGCACAGCAGAGTCCACACCCCGAGGTGACTACCAGGGAAGGGGTTGGGAAGAGGCAAGTCAGTGTCAGTCAGTGTTTATTGAAACAGATTATCTTTATATCGTGTATTTAAAAATGGGAAAAGGTAAACAGGCAGAAGGTGCTTTCCAGGACTCAAGAGTAACCAAAGTTCTATAGAGCTATAATAAAATGCTAACTGGAGTCCGTAATAAAAACCCAGAGGCATTACAAGGTTCTGAAGTGCCTTCTGAATCATCAGAGAAGAAAAGGTGTATTTTGCTCAGGACAGTTGTATGTGAAATGCATTTACTTCAAACTATAAATCTATAATGAGGCCATCTTTATTTACTATAGGATCAGAAAAATCAATTAAGTAGAATATTATCTCCAATGATCCTATAATCTGTTGTAAACTTCTTTTTAAAAATAATTTCCCAAACCAGTTGTTGTTAAGATGAGCATCTCATTTCCACCCTGTCAGATCTGCAGAGGCGCGCTATAGTCTAATACTAACGAAAACAGCATTTACGGATCTCACTGGGCGTCATTCTTCCAATGACCTTGCGAGGTGGGAATTAATCTACCCATCTTACAGAGGAGGAAACGAAGGCTCAGGGAGGCTGACTAACTTGCTTAGGTCAAACAGCTTCTAAATGGGTATATGACTGATTGGAGTTGCAAGTAAAGCTTAGAAAAAAATCAGAGAGAGGAGCTGTTTAAAATAGGACTGGGAAGAAAGAAGCATCTGTCTTAGGCATTAAAAATCTGCAAGAAACCATTATGCAAATATCAGATGGTCCATGACTTGGAGACTCGTCACCCACCTCCTAACCAGTGGCACTGCATATTTCGAAAGACAATTGTTCCTCTTTGGTTCTCCCATTTGTAGAGTCTCTTTTCTTTCTCTTTCTCTGTCAAGAGCTGTATGAATGTCAAGCAGGTGCTTTTCAAACAATACAAGCTTTAGCAGTAGACCTCATGATTAAATTGGTTCACTACTCTAACAACCTTTCAAAACAAATGTTAAAGTTACCTTTTTAACAAGAACCAGAACCATACATTCTATCCATGTGTCAATGAAACATGATTTTTGATGCCGACTCTGTAGCAAGCACAGTCTTGGCCTATGAAGGTACCTCTTCCTAAGGCTCATAGTCTAATGGGAAATAAAGATAAAGACACTGACAATACACATATCCAGAAGTAATTAGAGAGCCTCTATGAAGGAAGCCTTAATAAAAGAACAACTTCCCACACTTGTCATTTTTAGCCCAGTCTAGATAAGGCCATCAAGGAATTTTTCCATGAGGAGGTGATATTTAAGATGAGACACAAAAGTAGAAAAGGAATCAACCAATCAAAGAGCAGAGAGAGAAAATTCAAGGGAATGGACCACAAAGGCTGAAAAGAAATCAGGTTTGAAACATGCTAAAACAAAAGATGAATTTACTAAACAGTTAGTGATAAACACTCGTGGTGTTCAACAATAAATACTGTTTACCTCACTCTTTTTTAATCCTTTTAAGGCAAAAGACATACACAAATTGTAAATATGTTTTTAATTACTTGACCTAATAAGTACAAAATGCGTTGTGTTGGCAAAGAACTCTTAAAAACATAAAAGAATTTATGTAAGTACTACTGAAAATAAACGTCTTAGAGGTGGTTCTTGTTTCTGTCCGTCTTTACCTCCCTAGTGCTGTAAATGACGCGCTGGTGGTAGGCGGCATTCGGAGGTGATCGCCCACGTTCCTACCCCCTCTTTCCAGATATTCAGACACTAATTAAGGTGTTGATGTGAAGAATTTTTGCAGCTGTACTTAACTAAGGTCTCAAATCAGCTAACCTTAGGATAGGGAGGTAATCTAAAAGGGACTGAAAGAATGACATGGAATTTATATTTTGGAGTTTATAGGTCAGAGATCATGGAAGCCAGAGATTCAAAGGGCAAGAAGGATTTGAAGCACTCTTGCAGCTTGTTAAGGTGGACAAGGCCACAGAGCAATAAACATGGGTAGCCTCCTGGAACCGAGAGAGGCCCCTATCTAACAGTCAGCAAGGAAATGGGGACCTCAGTCCTTCAACCACAATGGACTGAATTCTACCAAAAACCTGAATGAGTTTAGAAGCAGATTATTGCCCAAAGCCCCCAGACAAGACCTCAGCCCAGGTAATACCTCCGACACTCTAAACCTTCTGATACTCTGCCAGGACTTCTTACCTATGCAATGGTGAGCTAACGAAGGGACGTTTTTAAGCTGCTAAATTCGTGGCAATTTGTCATGCAGCAACAGAAGACTACTACATGTAGAAAAGAGAGATCATTTTGCTTGCATCTAAAGTTTATGGAAGAGTTTCTCTTATTCAACAAATATGAAAGTAAATAGAAGAAGGAGACACACGGGTGAGGAGGGCAAGCAAAGGGAAAAAAACTGAGCTTGTATGTGAGTCCCGCATGGACCAACCTGGTGCTCCAGGACAGGCCCCTCACTTCCGTCTGTGCCTCATTTACCTTGTCTACAGAAAGGAGGTAACAATAATGAGCAATGGTGATGGGCGTCTTAGGAGAAAATAATAAAACACAATCCAAGTTAGTCTTTTACACTGCTTCTTTCCTTAGCCATTTTGATATTTATCTTTCTTTTCTAATTATTCCAATTATCTATTCTAACACTGATCAAGACACATACATGGAATCATCTTTGGTGAGAGAAGAAAAGGCTCATCCCAAACCAGTTTGGAGCTTTTTGGCCATCCGTGCAAAGGCTGTGGAGATGCCTGCCTAGGGAGAGGTAAAAAGAGGTCAGCATATGTCCCTGGAGAGAAAAACCATGTCTCCTAGCTTCTTTCTCCCACTTGTTACAGTTGTTTGGAGGGTGGAGCCACATGGCCTGAGTTCAAATCCCAACTCCACTTTTGACCTTGATCTAACCATTCTGTGCTGTAGTTTTCTCAGGTGTAAAGTGGAAGGAATGACACTACAAATCTCCTACAAATGCATAAAGTGCTTCTTAGACAGAGCCTGGCCCTCTATAAGTACCATTTAAGAGCTATTATTACAGTTATTGCTATGGATTACAGAATAGGAGCTGATTTTTCTTTGTTGTTGTTGCATAAAGTCTTTTCTCTAAGGAAATGTGGAAAAATTTGGAAGATGGGCCCCAGTAAATATGTAAAAATATATCTATAATAAGGATTTTACCACTAATGCTTTTTACAATACAAAACCCATCTAATCTCTGAAACTGTGGAAAGACCCCTCCACTGTCATGATTTTGTCACACAGTTCTACATTTGCACAAAGGAGGAAAAGACTATAAAGATCTTTAAAACCATAATTTATTGTTTTTTAACAAACAGTTTGGGGGAAGCCAGCAAAGAGGTTTCTCCTGCTGGAAGATAAGGAGTGGTAAGGAATTTCAGCCCACAGATAGGGGAAAGGAGCAACCAAGAAAAGAAAGCCAAGTAAAACCAAATAAAAGCTTGACTGTAAGTCCAGTGCGTAGACTCTCTTCTTTTTTAAATGTTTACTTATTGATTTCAGAGGGGGGAGGGAGAAAGGGAGAGAATAAAAAAACACATCAATTTGTTGTTCCCCTTATTTATGCACTCACTGGTTGAGTCTTGCATGTGCCCTGACCAGAGATTGAACCCACAAGCTTGGTGTATCGGGACAATTCTCTAACCGACTCAGCTCACTGGCCAGGGCTAGACTCCCTTCTCATCCTCACTGGTTTGCTTACTGAACTGCTGTGCACTTTGAATCAGCTCTCCCTGAACAACAACTGAATGGGCAAGGTGGGCCAGTAAGCAGACACTTGGAGCAAGGCAGTGAGCACCGTGGTTGTGGCTTACAAATGCCCAACACTGGGTGTGCAGAGGCAGCTAACCTCAAGCAGGTGTGAGTGTGCCTACACCTAAGCAGCAGATGGTGCCCATCAGTTAGTCAGGTAAGGTGGGTGCACAAGGAAGTGGGCAGGGGAGTTTCTGGGCAGACAGATGAGTGTGCCCACAGACAAGAGATCCGAAAGTGACCAGGGTGCCTTTGGGACCTGGTGGGAAGGGCCAGAATTGAGAACGACTGGGTAAGTCTAATCACAGGAGACAGGCTGGTCCTTGCACACCATGTGCAAAAGCTTAAATGTAAGTGTTGTTGTTGTTGTTTCAATTTACCAAACGGACTCTTTGGGCGGGGGAGATATATAGTGCTGTACATTTTAACACATGTGAACTCATATAGTCACCACCACGATCAGGACACAGAACAGTTTCATCACCCCTCAAAGCCCCTTAGGCCACAGCCCCTCCCAGAGAAACACCCCTTTACCCCTAACCTCTGGCACCCACTGAACTACTTTCTGTCACTGTTGTCTTATCTTTTCAAGAATGCCGTAAGTATGGAATCAGGTATCGCTCAACATATCTCCAAGAGTATTCCAAGCTGCTGAGTATATTAATAGATTGTCCGTCATCATTCCTCAGTATCATCCTCCCATATTCAGATGCCATAGTTTATCCACTCACCTATTGAAGGACACTTGGTGTTTTCCCAGCAACTATAGGTGTTTCTGTAAACACGTGTCTTTCTTTTCTCTAGGATAAATATTCAGGAGTGTGAGTGCTGGGTCACATGGTAACTATATATTTAATTTTGAAAGAAACTGACAAACTTTTTTAGAATGGCTGTTCCATTTTGCCTTCCCATCAGCAATGCATGAAAGTTCATTTGTTCCCCATCCTTGTCAGCATTTGGTATTGCTGCTGGTATTTTTTATATTTTAACCATTTTCATAGGTGTGTAGTGTTGTCTCCTGTTTCTTTTTTTCCCCCTCTCAACATGGTTATTATAATTTGCATTTCCCTAAACTTTTCATCTTTTTAGGTGAAATTCCTGTTCAAGTCTTTTGCCCATTTTTTAAAATAGAAAGGATTGATCGTAGAGTTTTGAGGGTTCTTTATATATTCCATATACAAGTCCCTGAGTGAAGATGTGATTTTAAAGTATTTTCTCCTTGTCAGTACCTTGTCTTTAACCAGAAACTATATTTTCAATTTAGAAAGTTCTTTTACACTATGTTAGAGAGGAAAGACGGAAAGGATTTTTGGGTGGGGGCACGATGTGCCCAAGTACTCAGCACACAAGGGAGAAGAGAGTGCCCTTCAGTGGGCGGGGCCTGTTTCAGTCTAGGCCCTTTGGGCAGTGCTGTTCATGGTGTGACTAATGCTGCCACGTAACGGTGATGGCCTCCCGTCCTCTGTTGTTAGTGCAGGTGAGCCATCCCAGGTAACAAATCAAAGAAGCCAGGTGGTTATTTGTATGTCGAGATAAGGGAAATTAATTTCAATGCCCAAACTTGGCCCTCCTTATACTAAAAAATGACTAAGAAATGCTTGTCCTTTTCATGAGAATGTCTTGGGAAACCAATACTTTGAAAACAAACACAGGGCCGACTGGATTCACCCTCTGTGTTTTCAAGGGAAGCACTGTTGTCTCCTGAGATTAGGAAGTCAAGGGGAAGAATCATTTATAAAATGAAGAGCAAAAAAGTACAACACTGATTGAGCAAAAAATATTCATGGACTTTCAAGAAAGGGAGGATTATATTGGTAAATTTTATGTAGTCACATTCTTCCAAGCCTTAAAAAAACCTTTACTGTGCTTTGCAAACTCTAATTGTCTCATCTTCACTGAAACTCAAAGATACGTTGAGTTTAAAAGTATAAAAATATAAACATAAGAGCTGTGAACAGGAGCATGCTTAACAATGGTGAGGTTTCTAGGTGGAAGCACGGCCAGAGCACACAGGTAACACCTTGGCTGGAGGGAAGGGGCCACACTGCTGCATCCAGGGCTGTGCTGGGAGCCGTGTAAGACCATCCATCACCGCTGAGCACTGCTCTGCTTCCCGGCGCCAAGTGAGCAAGGTTGCCACGTGCCCAGATTCCCTTTGAATGGTCCTCACGTGAAGTCCCTCTCTACTTCGGCCTCAAACCAGCATTTCCTCTGGTCGCCCAGACTGCCCGGTGCTTCAGCAGCAGCAGACGCACCGTAGCAACGTGGATAAGTCCTATCTGAACCCTTAATCTGCTGACCTAATTCTGGGTCTGCTCCTAGTGGACAGTTTTCCTCCCTCTCTCTCTTTGCTTCCCTTCTTGCCCCTAAAATCTTTTCTCTGCAAAGCAGCCGAGGGGTCTCTTGAAAATGCACATCAGATCATGACTTTGCAACACTTCCCAGTGTACTCAGCAGGAACACTTACTACTCTTATTCATGTGTGTACGTCAGAGGGGCTAAAAATACGTGTTGGTTAAACAAAAGAATGAATAAATGATTGTGCGCCAAGGTAGAGACTACCTTGTAAAACTTGCCTTATCTGCATTTATTTAAAAAAATATTTTTAAAAGAAAAAATGGAAATGTTCTTGTCATCTCAGGTGGGAATGCATCTCTACGGTATAGTAATAACAAAAAGATGAAGAACTATAAAGAAATAATTGATAAGTAAAATTATATTAAAATTGAATATGGAAGAAATAGCACTAAAAATCCTAAGTAAAATAACTTCATTTCATTAACCTAGAAAAAAGGTCTAATTTTTATGGTACATATAAATCTCTTATAAATCAGTAAGTAAGTAGATAAATCCAAGAGAAAATTAGGCAAGTAACATGAAAGAAAATACAGATGTTGCCTAAACAAAACACAACAAAACAATAAAGTTGTTAATTTCACTCTTCGGGAAAACATATCTAATTTCATTTATTTGTTTTCTATTTTTTTCCATTTATTTCTGAACCAAGTGTCCAAGGATAAACATAAAGCCTTGAGCTCCAGAGAAAAACTGAAATATACTCATGGAAAATAATGTAGATGCAGTATTGTCTTCCTTCATTTGACATGTGTTAATTGCTTAAGCTACTATGAGCGCGTCTCAGTCTCCTCATCTGTTACATGGGAACAATCATAGCACTGACCTTACTTAGGTGAGATTCCACAGAAAGTGCCAGAGGTAATTTAACCTAAGCTTTCTTTTATTATCATGTCAGGCACCAAACTACAACAAATAGGAATTCTCCTGTGGCCAGTCTGGCAGGAATGCAGGGAAGGGAAAGATGTATATGGACAGGAGAAGCGGGTATATCGACATTGCGTGGGTAAAGAGAAATTGCTGAGAGAGTTCAAAGGAGGCAAGATCATGTCCAGTCTAAGCTGTCAGAGACTTCCAGGACGAAAGGGTGTTCAAACCACACCTTGCAGGATAGAAGATCTGGATGTGGCTACTACAGTCTGCTTATACAGTTTGGCAACACACTAACCAGCACTTCTTGGCTCAGGCACTGAAGATGGCAGTGGTAGAGAGCAGAGATGGCCTCTACTCTTGAGGAGTTCAGAGTTTAATAGGAAAGAGAGTTTACATATGTTTGAAAAGCAAAGAAATAATAAACTCGAAATTCAGGAGGATGATTACCTACCTGCACGGGCTATGGGAGGAAATGCAAGTTATGCACAATTGGCCAGTTCTTGGATTGATCAGGTGTGAAGGGTGTTCACGAATGCTTGGTATACTATGCTTTATAACTTAGTAAGTATGTTGCATACTGTATTTAATAGATTCTAAGTTTCTGTTTTTTTCTTTTCATTTTTAACATCTCCCAAATTGGGACGCCGCTGAAAAGAGATAACAAAGCATCATGGCTCAGCGGTCTGGCTGTCACGTTCGCTTCATCCTGGTACGTAAAATACAATCTGAGTGATTCAATGAAATATAGTATATTCTTTTTATGCATGATGTATAATACTTTTAAAAGATAATAAAATGTTTTTAAAAACTACATTATGCCTTTTATCAGCTGGACAGGCTGAGTAGTTTTGTGTGCTGGTAAAAAAGGCAGACGTGTTAGTTCATACTCTAAGGTACAGGTGGCAAATTCATAGATGAATTATGGCTTCCATCTCATTCAGCTCATACTGAAAAATCAGATTCTATTAAAACAAAAAGCATTACTGGGAAATCTAAATCTGTTTTCATCCAAATCCACAATCAATGCTTTTTCTCACCCTTCCCCTCCTTTTTTCCTGCTGGTGAGAAGGGAATGCAATGGCACTGGAAATCACTTATCTACAAAAGTGATCATTAGTATTTCGTAAAATGATTATCAACATCCATAACACTGGAAGTTATTTAGTCCATAACTCACTAGGTATTGCAATCGCCTTTCATTCTGGAGAGCCAGAGGTGCCATCGATTCGTAAGCTTTAGCTTGGGCAGTGTAATAACAGGAAATGGTTTTGCCAAAGCGATGGCACGTGCTTGATGCAGACCCTTTCCTTCCTTCCTTCCCCCTCACCGCACCCAGACTTCCAAAGGAAAGCTGCAACAGGCTCTGCTGTGAGATAAGCGTGAGACCCACAAGGGCAGGGAGGATGCTCTTTGGCTGGAGCGGGACAGCCTGGCAGTGGCCATGTATGCTTCTCTATTTGCTTTTAAAGGGCAATTATAATTTAATAGGGTAAAATTATATCATTAAACCTACTCAACTGGAATAAATTCTTCTGATATGCATTCAGAAAGTCAGTTTGTATCCTATCCCTAAAATATACTATTCGTCTTTGTGTCTACTCACCACTTCTCTTTTTACCGTGATTCCTGAGATAAGTTTCAGACAGTCTGGCATGAGGAGAAAAAAATAAACCAACCCTGAAATGTGATACTTATCTTATTCATCGAGACCTTTGTGATCTTCGTGAGTGAAAATTAATCCTTAACAATAAGGATGCTCTCAATTTCCCCAAATCACAGTTTTTTAATGTCTTGTTCTATTCTATACAAGGGCCATTACGACTTATTATTATTACAGTTTCCCCTATTTGTTAAAAAAGCATGATGATCTAAATTAATGAGTTAAATTTACACTCAAGCGAAGAAATGTCACATGCTTATTTTCCAGTTGTGAATCTTTACTGCAAGCAGATTAGAAGTATCATCTGTAATGTAGTTTTCTTCTATCTCTATGTTGAAAATTTGGGGTTTTCTCCAGGACACTGACCTCTGAAGCTGATTACACTGCTTCCATCTCATCAACCTCAGTTGTGGGAGTTACCTGAGATCCTTACGAGGTTGGTATGAAGGGAGTCCACAGTGGGTTCTGAGTTTTAAAATCATTGGCGGTGTTCTTTCTAGCTGTTTATCTTGCTGGCTGAGAGCACAGATTTTGGCACATACTTCATGTGAGTTCAGATTCCCACACAGCCACTTGCTAGTATCTCTCATTGGGCAAGTTAAGTTATTCCTGTCTCGGTCTCCTTGACTGTCAAATTGGAATACTGCTACCTAGGATACACATTTGTACCTTCACAGGGGGCCTTCACAGGGTACATGCCATGAGTGGATGCCATTAATGCTGCACTTTATGAATGCTCCTTTGTCAAGAACCAGACCCCAACCCATAGGTATTTAATTGACAGCTACTAGTACGTGCATCGGGCTGCAACGTATCATAGGAAGGCTGCCGAGGTCAAGGCGGGACCAAGGTTCAGTGGAGGAAGGGAAGACCTGTGAGCGTGGGCGAGCAGGCAAGAAGAGTCTGAATTCTGCTCATCTCTGTGTGCCCACCCAAAGACCCAAAGACCACTGTTTGTCTCCTCCCACTTGTATATTAAGGGACTATAGAGAACCACTTGGGAAGAAGACACAAAGGGAATTTGGGGAGTCAAGGGACATTATCACTGTTGCACTGCGTAGAAAAGTCACAGGTGTAAAACGGCAAAGCCCAAGTCCTTTCGTGTGTTTGTAATGGGGAAGCATGTTTGTAAAGTCTTTTGGTGGGGGCAGAGCTACTGACATAGACTTAATTACTTCTTGGTCACAGCTTGCAGAGAAAACTAGCCAAGAGAATCCCGACACTCAGTCCAGGCAAACCCCTTAGACAGGCTGTTACTCCCAGGACCTACCTTTCCCCAGTGGCCTCTTCTACAGAGAAGAAACTTGAGCTGCACAGTGAGTGTGATGTCCCAAGTAGAAAATTATGGATTATTGTCAAAATCAGTCCTGAAGTAAGGCCCTAGGACTCTCAGGACATTTTTCTTTCTATCACCAATACCCTGACTCTCTTCTCACAGATTAGCATGTTTTTTCGCAACAAATCATGCATCTTCCCCAGCTTTGGTCCACTGTGTCACTCTTAAGAGTGTAAACTCGCCCAAAGGTGACCTGGAGAGCACAGATTCCAGCAACCCGCAGAAACCAATGAACTGCACGTGTACTTCTGTTCCTCTGTGTTCTTCAGAGAGGACACAGCGAATGTGCCACAGGTATCTCTCACAAGTCCTCACCAATGCCAAGCTCCACTAAATGCTAATTATTTCACTTACCACCACCAAGTGTTACAAGTGTCATTCCCTGCAGTTTATAGATGGAGAAACTGAGGCACCAAGAGGGTTACCGATCTCTTTATAATCCCATGCCTAGGAAGTGGCAAAGACAGAGTTGTGAGCACAGAGTTACAGAGCCCAACTGCTCCTAACTATTACTTCTCTGCCATCTCTTGATCTGTCCACTCCTTGTACCACTCAGTTCAATCTCTGGCTTCGTATCCCTCCAGGAAGCTGAGGAACAAACATTAACAACGGCATCCGTGGCAGACAGAATACTAACATGACCCCAGTGACCAACAGGCTCCCTTGACTACAAGCTCCCGTGAGAATGAGCAGGATGCGTGAATATGATGGAATACCAAGCCCTGGTCTAAGTCACCGCACAAGGGATTTTGCAGATGTAATTAAAGTCCCTAATCATCTGACTTTGAGCTAACCTGACCTAATCAGGTAAGACCTTTAAAAGAAAGACTAAGGCTCTCTCTAACGACAGAGAAATTCTTCTCTTGACCTGGAAGAAACAAACAGAGAAATTCTTCTCTTGACCTGGAAGAAACAAACGGCCGTGCGGTGGAGAGGACACAGGGCGGGGGCGGTGGGCAGCCTTGAGAAGCTCAAGCCCTCAATCCTACAAACGCCGTGATCTGAATTCCATGAATTCTGGACACCAGTTAACTGAGAAGAGGACCTCAGGCCTCAGATGAGATCAGGACTCACTGACACCTTCATTACAAACTTGAGAGAGACCCTGAGAGGAGGATCCAGCTAAGCCAGGTCTGGACTCCACAGACACTGTGAAATGATAACTATGTTGTCTTAAGCCACTAAGTTTACGGTATGTTGTCTCACAGCAACAGAAAACTAATACACTCTCTTTTTCACACACACGTGTGAGCTCACTCAGAGTATATGACTGAGTTCCATAAGAAGCAGGCTGACCAATGCCTGAGTGTGTGACAGGGAACAGCAGTGACTCTGACCTGCTCTCACACCCCAGCTCTGGAACTTCCTGGATGTATGGTCTTGACAAAGTATCTTAATTTTCTGAGACTGTTTTCTCATCTGGAAAATGGATAGTAGTGCCTACCTCACAGAGTTGTCACCGATATTTAATGAGTTAACACACAGAAAGTATTTAACCAAGTACTTGGCATATCATTCATACTGATACATGTTAGCTTTTGTTGTTATTCAAATATACTTTCACTGGGCATCAGTTTACCCATCTGCATAACAAAAAGGGTAGAGTGGAAGGGCTCTGAGTTGCCCTCCTGCTCAGAAGTCCTCACAGAGTCTTTGCCAAACAACTCAGCAAGTCCAGCAGCCTTCCCTCCCTTGCCTTCCCCATGTGCTTAGCAGACACTCCCAGAAATAACCGCCTTCCAAGCCCCACACTGGCCCGACTAAGCCAGAATGCTGAACTTTGTGCCCAAGTGTTTACAACCATCGTCACCATTCAGATAAACACATCCTGGCTTTCTTCTTATCAAAGGCACAGAGGTGAGTCTGGCAATTGTGCTGCATCTGCTGAAGGGCTTTCCATATACCTGTGCGTCCCAACCCACCCAGCTCTTGTGGTAGCTCCAGACCAGAGCTCAAGTGAGCCAACACTGGCAGGATGGGCAGAAGAAGCTAAAAGAATGCTATTGCTGCAAGGTTGTATTTCAGCTCTCATAAATCCAGACCTTGTCTTGAATTAAATCATCTCCGGGGACTTTTGCAAGTCTACAGACACTTCCTCCTAATGAATCCAGCCCATGCACCATGCACATAAGCACATTTCAAGTTCCCACAGGAGCTGAAGTCTCTGAACTTTGATCATAGACTAACCCCCACCATTCCCACGTCACCTAGAATGAGCATTTACTTGAAAAGAGAATAATACATCACTGCCTTCTAATCCTCTTAGTCAAACAGGACAATGAAAGATACTACACATCACGGAGTGAGCTGGTTGTGTCTGCTGGGGTATAGGTGTGTCACAGTAAGGTAGAAAAAGAAGATTCCAGCATAACAAAAGTAAATGGCTCAAAGCTCAAGTCTAATCAAGATAATTATTTTAAGAGACAATCATACATGATGAAAGAACACACCACATCAAAACTGAGATAATTAATGGAATGAATGATGGTAATTTTAAATATTGTATTCTTTGCTTTCTAAAGGTGTGTTTTCAGAAGCACAGCAACAAACACTAATAAATAACACTTACGGAGACCGTACTAGACACAGAACCTAGTACTGTAGCAACTGCACAACTGAGACCAGGGCCTCAAAACAAAAGACTTATCATGGTCTAGATAGTGTGTAACCCATTTTTCTGAGTGTAATTCTATCACGGAATTGCTTAAGCCTGATTCAGACTGCAATGGGCCTGGGAAACCACGTATTCTTTGAGGAAAGTTCGAAAACCAGGATCTATTTAAGCCCATTGTACAAACTAGGGAAACACACTAAGGGTAAATATTTTAGGTCTATGCTATAAAATCACGACAAAAGATATTCATGAAAAGCGTGTTTCCTGGGAGCGTCCATTTGCTGTTGGTTCTTCTGCTCTGTACTGTACTTGCTGGTGGACAACACTAGGAAGACAGGATGTGGCTCACAGAGGCCCAACGCCTGACTGACCACCTACTAGCTCTGTGACCTTGGGCAAATACCTCACCTGGTGGTGGTGCGTCAGTGCTGCCTCTGTGAAATGAAGACAATGAGAGGACTTCCCTCCCGGGGAACGCACACTGCCGGGCACGTAGCCCTCAGAGACTTAGCTTTCACAGTCCATTAGGAGGAGCTGGCAGAGTAGTATAACAGGAGCCAAGCAGTGGGTTTTTGTGTTTGTTTGTTTTTGTTTTTACATCTGCAATAAAATTTCAAAATAAAGATTTTGAATTTGTTAACTTGGGTAAAATACAATTATTTAATGATAGTAACAAAATGTCTGCTAAGATCACTATAAAATCACTGCATTATTCCACACTTAGCCACAGAGAGTTCAGGGGCAATTATTCCTTTTATACAGCTGAGGAACCCGAGATTCAGAGAATTTAAGATGCTGATACACTGGCCACCAATACAGAGTTCAAAATGAAACTCGGGTTTGTCTCAGTTCAAAGTCAATGTCTTTATAGTATGTATTCTTAAAGGTAACCCACGTACACAGTATGGAAAATACATACAAACTAATCAGTCATTGGGTTCAGTTTGAAACAGAACCTTAGAATAAAATTCCTGTTATAGAGCTGCCAAGAAATATAAAATGCTGGCCACATATGTAATTTAAAATTTTCTACTAGCCACAGTGATAAAAAGTACAATGAAATGGGTGGGGTTAATATTAAATATATTTTATTTAGCCCATATGTTAAAAATAATCACTTTAACATAAAATCAACCTAAAATTATCAATGAGATCTATAACCTTTAACTGGTTTCATAGATATGTTAAACAGCTGTGACCATGCTTTGAGCCAGGGGGATGGGGGTGACTTCAACCCAGGATGTAACTGGGAGGCAACTCCCCCTGAGCCTACGTGAGAGCTTGGAGATGATTGGCTCCACACCGTAAGGCCATGCATGCCTACCTGGACTTACTCTGGCAGCCCAGGAAAGCTGGAAAAATACGGGAATGCTGGCAGCTGTGGCCAATTGTGGGAGGAATCAGAAATGGTGTGGCAGAGGAAGATTGGCGCCGGGATTTAAATCCAGGCGTGGCAGCCATGCGGGGGTCTTTTGGGGACCACGTGGCATGGGCAGAGAAGAACCTTGGACTTCCGTTTCTTTTTTCTGAGATTTGGTACCCCAGGCTGGGAAGTGGGGGAAGGAAGGACTGTGCATTTGTGAGTATTCTAAAGGACTTCGGGATCTCAATGAAGACATTATTACTCTCAAGTTTGTAAAACTCTTTAAACAAATAATCCGTTTCCTTTTCACCAATCTCTGGCAATTAAGAGATGTCTTTCCCTGATGGCAGGCAAGGCGAACCTAGCACAGGGTGGGGGACCCCTGGAGCATAAGGGTGGGTCCATTCAGCAACAGTATATCATTCGAAACCCCCCCTCCACAGGGTCTGTTCTGTAACAACAGCAGTTCACTAAACAATACTAGAACAAACCATTTGCGCCACTGGACAGGTACAGCTAAATTTCCACTGGCAGACCAGGGATTTAGGGATGACTCAAGCCATTTGCCTTATTCTTAGCTGTAATCTAATATCATGTTCTTAGCTGAAAAGACTCAATGATATTTTCACCTCTAGTGCAGAACATTCAGGCCATGCTCAGGGTGGTGGGCACAGTCTGCACAACTCCACATGCTTTCTTTCTTGACATCAGGGAAACGCCACATGTGGAACAAGTGGGACAGACGAGGCAGCCCTACAGCGCAGGCAACCGTGAAGCAAAAGGATAATTCTTTTCCCTGAGCTGGTGGACAAGCAGCAAAATCAAGCCTGTATTTGCTAAATAAAAACAGCTTGGCTGTGTTCTTCTTTGGAGAGGCTCAGCTTAGCTGGGGTTCTCACTGATTTCCTGGCTGACAAGGGAGACACTGGAAAGAGGAATCTGGATGATTACTGAACTAAGTGATCTATGACAGCGAAATATCCCAAGGAAAAAGAGAACTAGCTCTGGGGGGAAAAAAGACAAGTTTTTACAAGAAGGTGTAATGAATAGACTGGGGATCTTGTTGTCCAGGCAGTAGGAGCCAGGAATGTCCTCCTCCCTTCCTTCTTTCCCTCCCTCTTTCCCAGTTGCTTTCTTCCTGTACTTGCTCGTTACTCAGAGCTAAGCAGATACAGAAAGGTGTCACCAGTCCCGGACACCTCATGGTAGCCAGGTGTGCCACCAACCACCACCTGTGAGGTTTGTGCTTCCATTGAGGGTGCACATCCAGTGGGAAGAAAAGGGAAAGGCTTTTCAGAAAGAACAAAACAGCCTGGAGAAAAAGAGGGGAAATGAGTGTGGGAAGAGAACTGTCTTGCTGGGATGAGGCTCAAGTGTGCCACAGCCAAGTGTGAGTGGCTGGGACTCCAGTCTGGCCACGGGGGAGGGAAAATGCAGGTAAGCACTTGGTAATGAGCAGAGGCCAAAGCGCAACTAGTATTTCATACCATTCAAATAAATTTGATTTCAGTGCCTAAAGGCAAGTTTAACATCCGAAACTTATGAAATGAGCAAAGAGGGAGGCAGAGTCTGGATGACTCTGACATGCTCCTCTATGGACTACGAAGGCCAGGAAGCACAGGAGGGTAGGCTGGCTCTCCGTCCTGTTTGCCAAGCTGGGCCAGGGAGAGGTACTGGCCAATCAAGACTGAAAGGGAAGGACCAAGTGGATGTCTCAATCATGAAATGACCAGGGAAAATCCAGCCACAAAGCCTGGGAAGAAGACTGTGTGCCTATGTCGGATGGGCTAGGGAAAGTGCACAGAGCTGGTGAGCACAGAAATCTGTGCAGCGAAACAGAGTGTATGGCGCCACTACCACTTAATTACAGCACGTAGCTGCTGGTCTGGATCTGACCTTGGCTTTGGATCACCTAAAAGAAAGCTGGGAAGTTAACTAAGCAGGTATAGTTTGGAGTGTTGGGACATAGATGAGAAGGTGGGAATAGGAAGTAGTCTACCAAAGGAAGGACTTGATTCTGAATGCCCCCCAACTTCTGAGTGCCTTTTTAAAAATAGTGCTCTGGGACCAGGAACAAAATAATGCCAAGATATCGCAAAGAAGAGGCAGCATGTGAAGTTCTTTCTTGAAACAGATGGCTCTTAATTGCACACAGAATTGCCATCCACTCACCTGTACCCCAAAAGGGTGGAAATTAAGTCCAATCATTGAATCTGAACACAGTAATTAAGGGACAGAGCCGAGGAGATTGATGGAGCTGGCCAGTGGCATTATTAAGGCAAGAATGTAAATCTTCTGATCCCAAGTTGCTCCTTCATTCCTGCCTTCCATCAAGAGCTCACTGCCAGCTACGCATGCTAGCATTGCAGGCGGAAGCTCCTTGGGTGGTTCCCACCGAGCCATTCATGCTAACCTGTAGGTGAACAGCACAGGCAGCCGTCACTGAGGCTGGGTGAGCAGGGACCCTGAGGCTTGTGAGCTTAGTAATCAACAGACATGCCCCTTTCACTGTCCCCACATACGCTGAGCTATGTCTACTCATATACACTACAGGCAATAAAGAAATGGTCCTTACATAAAATAGTATCATACAAAGAGTAAAGGAAAAAAAATTAACTCTAGATATAGAGAACAGGTTCGTGGTAGAGAGACAGCAGTAAAACTGGTGGGCAAAAGGGGTCAAAAGGTACAAATAAAGTATAAAATAAATTAGTATATAAATAAGTTATAAATTAAATAAGCCATGGGAATGTAATATACGGCATGGTAACTATAGTTAATAATATTGTATTACATATTTGAAAGTTGCTAAGAGAGTACGTCTTAGAAGTTCTCATCACAAGAAAAAAAATTTTATAGCTATGTGTGGTGATGGGTTAACTAGACTTATTTGGTGATCATTCTGCAGTATATATAAATATCAAATCACTATGCTGTACACCTGAAGCTAATTTAACATTACATGTCAATTATATTCCAATGATAAAGTAATTTAAAAATAAGTAAGAAAATATAAAAAGGACCCCAAACTAAAATACAGATAAACACAGGATTGAATAAAAAGGCATTTAGCCTGTGAATTTCCCTTTCAGCTCACAGACCACACTCCAAAAAATAGAAATGGTTATCACCAATCCAAGTTTGTTAAGTCAGCGAGGTCGGCTTGCATGTGCAGACAAACAGGTGAGCGGCACTTAAAAATCAGAAGAAAATGGCTGCTGATGCATGAAGATCCTCAGCGGAAGCCGGGAGCACAATATGTAAAGCGTCTCCTTTTGGATTCTGTGTTTTCAGAAAATTGCCAAGAGGCTGGAAAGAATCAAGAGAAGGGCAAGCCAATGAGTAAGAGGATGGAAAATGGAACCTCCAAGGAAAGGTTAAAAGGATTTTTTGATGGGTTAGCCTGAAAAGGAGAAGGCGATGGGGTGGCTTAATAACTGCCTTCAAGTATCAGTATATGACGGTTGTGATAAAGGAGCTGCCAACACGTTGTCTTCTACAGCCTGAGAGAACACAGGAAATTGTCTTAAATTGCAGCAGAAGAAAGGGAGCAGACAAGCGAACTCCCTGAGACCAGGACTGAGTTCCGGATGGGCCCTGACCACATCAAGCGCTGCAGAGCCCTGTCCTCAGACAGCTTTTACACAAACAGCCCATTCTCCTGATTACAAATAGCCCTTATTAGGTACAGTGGAGCGGAGTGGTAACCAAGTGACCCTAAGTAGTCACTTTATGATATTTCAACTTTTGGTTCATAACTGTGGTAAGGCTTTAGCTAATACACCATTTCCTACCCTGGGGTGGAGGGATGGATTGTTAAAATCAAGACCTACAAGATCCACAGGATGGGTTAGAAACGACACTATTTTATAATGCAATGAAGTGGATGAGGTCTTCTGCTGAGTTTTTTAAATGACAGTAAACATAAGCCATAGAAAAGCCCTAGTTAACATAATTATGCTTAGAAGAGAAATTAGCCCAAATGTAAGACACCCTCATGAACAATTCTCCTAATTATAGACCATATGTAGAAATGCCAGGTGCACCCCAAGTTCAAGCTGGACCCTAGGATTCTTTTCTTCCTTCAAGAAGAGGCATTTATGGCAGAAGGCTCAAGAACCAATAAAAAACAGAATTTCACACTAGCTCTCCTATGTCTCCATGTCTCCAGTCATCCAAAGGGCCAAAGGCAACCGCACCCCCACTACACGGCACTGTGCGTTGCCACCGGACTGGTGTCCAACTGACACTACTGTGTGTGTGTTTTTTCCCCAAGTTGGCCTATTACAGTTTTACAAACCCCCCCCCCTGCATCTCCACGGCATGCTGTGGGTCTGTGCTTGGGCAGTGACGAAAGGAGAGATGACCTGTACTCTTAGAGCAAGGTGGGGTCCATGCTGCCTCTCGGCAGAGGGGAAGGCTCTGATAGCCAAGCAAATCTTTAGATAAGGTGGAGGGGTCAGAAACTGGGCAAATCTTTGGCCACTGGCTCATTTCTATCTGTGGCTCTGAAAAGTAAAGAGCAAATTCTGACAATCTTGTAAAAATCAAGCGCAATGCCTGGGTTAGCATTAAGTGAAAATAAATACTTCCACTTCAATATCATAAAATTCTAGAACAATTCTGTTCCAAATGGTAGCCACTAGCCACATGTGGCTATTCAAATTTAAATTAATTACCATTAATAAAATTAAGAAATCCACTTCTCCAAGTGGCACTAACCACATTTCAAGTGCTCGAGAGCTACTCTGCTTGGTGGCTACTGCAGGGGAAGGCGCAGATTAATGAACAACTTCCCCCATGCTGAGCATTCTACTGGGCACCTCTATGCTAGACATCAAAGGCCAAGAGAGACTTGAGAGTCAACCACATCATTTTACAGATGCGGGAACTAAGGCCCACAGAGAAAATGTTCCTTGTCCAAATAGTTAACTGTCATCTCCCACCTCAACCCAACCCCCATCCAAGGGTGGCTTCAAGGACAGAGACTCAGACAGGCTGGACATCGTCGAGCCATGGGGGCCTTGGGGAAAGACTAGAGAGGGAGATGACTAACATTATGGAATTTGACAGGTAGAAATAGTAGGGTGAAAAGATGGCCCAGGTGGATAATGTAGCATAAGAAAAGGGAAACAAGCATTTTTGTGGGCTTATGAGTCAAACTTAGCTGATATTTTAGACAGATCTAAACAAATGTGGAATAAGAATGGAAGGGGAAATTGAAGCTTGATTGTCGAGGTTCCTGTTCCAGTTATCTATTGCTGTGTAAAAAAGCCAACTGAAAACTCAGGAGGCTTAAAATAATTTTTTTTTCTAAAATTCTGGATAGTGGCTATGCTCATCTGGGTGATTCTTCTTCACCTGGGTGTCATTTATACAACTGCATGCAGCTGGGAACTTGTCTGTCCCTCCGAGACGTAGAATCTCAGTTCTTTTCTGTGTGTTGCAACATGACAAGGATATTCCCAGAGAACTAAGCAGAAAGCGGTTAGGTCTGGAAATGGCACAATGTCACTTTTGCTGCATCGAACTGCCCGAAGCAAGTGAAAGAGGACTGCCCAGTCAGTGTGAGGGGCACTCAGAGCCATCTCCTGATGAAAAGGATGGCAAAGCCCTGGCTTGTGTAGCTCAGTGGATTGGGCTCCAGCCTGCAAACCAAAGGGTCGCTGGCTCGATTTCCAGTCAGGGCACGTGCCTGGGTTGTGGGCCAGGTCAGGCCCCCAGGAGTGGGTGCACGAGAGGCAACCACACACTGATGTTTCTCTCCGTCTCTTTCTCCTTCCTTTCCCCTCTCTCTAAAAAATAAATAAATAAAATATTTTTTTTAAAGCAAAGGATGGCAAAGAACACGTGGCCAATTTTTATCCATGGCATTCCGCACATACCTAGCTTAGGAATTTATACTCGATTTGGTAGGTAACAAAGCAAGAGAATAAAGTCATCAGAGTTGTGCTTTAGGGATAAAAATCAAGTTTCAATGCGCGGAATAAAGGAGAGCAGTGGCTACAGAGGTCTGTGAGGTTGTTATAATTTTACTATGACTGAACAATAGAGTCAGATCTCATGGAAGAAAATGGGAGCTTGCAAGAGCTACTACATAGATAACTGAAGGCACTGGAGAGAAACTGAGTCAACATTTCAGGCTGGAGAACTAAAAAAATGACTCCTCCTTTACCCAGATAGGAAACGCTTGCTAAGTAAAGATA
Source organism: Desmodus rotundus (assembly GCF_022682495.2). Classification (NCBI taxonomy): domain Eukaryota; kingdom Metazoa; phylum Chordata; class Mammalia; order Chiroptera; family Phyllostomidae; genus Desmodus; species Desmodus rotundus. The sequence continues at coordinate 71,225,798 of NC_071394.1, read as the reverse complement.
AATCTTAGTTTGGGATGAATTTAGAAAAATCCCTAACTTCAGTTTATGGTCATATTCAAACAACAGCCACAGGCCCATCCACACAGATGCCAAACATATAGTAAAATGTACCTTAAGTGCTTTTGGACCTGGTTTCGATCATCAGTTACAACTGTTAAAATTCTGCTGAACGGGTAGCTCCCCTGGATTAGAAATTTAACACATTGACCATTAGCAAGCTATTATTTGGAAAGCTGAAACAGTGTACCAAATTACAGGGTGTGACAGATATTTAGCTAACTGAAACCTGGCCAAAATATTAGGACAAATACAACTAAATACTAGCCTGAAATTCTGAGTAGCCATCTTCTCCCACGTATCTCTTTGAAATAAGCATTATCAGTATGATCCTTTCAGAAGTTCTGCTCTGACTGAAGGAGAGCGAGTCCCATTAAGACATGAAACCTTAAGGCAGCTGAGATTTTTGGAGTAACTGCCCATTCTAGTTAAATATTTTCTGAGTTCCTATTACAGTGAAGTGCCAGAGATGTAGCAGGAAACATGAGAGTCTCCAACATCTTACTGGAATGAACATTTAGTGGCAAAAGACACATTATAAGCAACCCCATCTAAGTATTTTCAACTAATGATACACTTTGTGATGAAATCAAATGGAGAGTGGGGATGGTGACGTGTGCATGTAGGAACTACTTTAGACAAAAAAAGTCTTCTCTAAATTTTCAATCTGTTGGCTGAAAATTAAAGGGCCACATGCTTTGGGCACCTGAAAACTTAGTTGATACATTATTTTAGTTTTTCATTCCCTTCTTATTTGATGTCTCTCTGAGCTCCTTAAAAAAAGAGGTCATTTTCCAGTTTTGAACCTATAGGAAGTAGAGAGGAGGTACGATAGGGAGAGAGCAGAGAGCTAGTTTGGAAAGCCTAGAAAATAAACCATTTCTAAGCCATCCATTGCTACGTACATACCAACAGATGGGAAAGAACCCAGAAAGCTTCCTGTGGAACACAGTGTTCCTTTGATGATGTGTGTTAACTAATCAGAGCACCAGGGCGAATGTGATACAAGACTCTGTCTACTGATAATGCCGGCTATAGGATACTTCACTTTTGGGGAGATCTCTGTGTTTACTTTTCACATTTCATAAAAATTTCCTGGTAGCATTTATTATTCCAATTACTACTGCTGTCGTTCACCCAAGCACAGACAGTCTGGACTTCCCCATTAGAAGATGTACCAATGCAATGAAAAGAAACAACAACAACAAAACCAAGCTCGTATTCCATCTAAATTGTGTTTTCTACAGTCATACACATAAACACATATAAACTCAGAGGGAACTGTTTCTGAGATACAGAACTTTGAATGTATGTGAGACTGGCTTCAATCAAAATAATGTACATGAATAACAGTTAAATTAGTATATCTGCTTCTAGAATCCTTTTTTTTCCAGGCACACTCAGGGTAGGCCTTTAACAGGCCCTGGTACTTCAATGAAACTTTGAGGTGCCAATGACTTTTAGGCTAAATTAATGTTAAATACTTCAAAGGATGGGACAAATAAGTAGGTAGCAAAAATTTTATAAGTTCACTTCCTTCAAGGGAACTTGGAGAGCAGAATTTTATTGCTGTGAATTCTAGTCAACCCTCACTACCCCTCAGCATCTGTTTGAAATATGTAGTAGACAATTGCTTTGCTTTTTTGGCTGTGACTCAGGCGGTTGAAACACAGGACAAACAGACTACTGTATATAAGCTGTCCTCCAGTAATAAGCATTTTTATTAATTCTCTTGCATAACAAACATGGTAGCCATTTAGTGGTCAATCTCTACAGTATTATCAAAAAATTTGATCATTTACAAATAAATGCTGGTGGTCAAGCATGGGGCAACCATATTAAAATGTGTCTACTATATGTTCCTTCACATTCCAGAAGTAGGGAAAACAATAACATCAGCAAAGTCTTTTGTTCAAATTCAGTTCATCACTAACACGTGCAAATTTCAACTTAAATGATAAATAGGAACTTTCTACATAAATGTGCCTGACTTGCCACAGAGACGAGCCAAAACAAACAAGTCCCACAGTCTGAAGCAGCAGAATTTTTGCAGAAGCCACACACTTGCCCGTTTTTAATCAACTTTTCAAATATTCCCCCAGCACAATAGAAATGTTAGAAGACAGCCCCTCGATAGTAGCGAGAAGGGCCTCTCCTCTTCACCACAGCGACTGTGGAAGGATCAAGGGCTGGATGTCTGCCAGCCAAATATGAGTCTGTCGGTGTAATTCCTCACAGACAAAAGCTAAATCCCATCCCATCCACCCAGCCCCAAAATAAAGACATAGATAGGCCTGGGTCAAAGGGACAGAGTAGCCCGTCTCAAATGGTTTTGCTCCCTGTGACAACTAGAAATACACAGGGGCACCGCCTGCAAACCGGGAATGCTGTGAAAGAATGAAAGGACAGATGACACCGAAGCAGAACAAAACACATGTTGCTAGAAGCAGTGAAAACCGTTAGAACAGATACTGCCAAATATTAATTCCCAAAGACTAACAAATTTACATAGAAAAACTAGGAAATTGTTTTTACAAAAAATCTTTTAGCCAAGACGATTTCCTAAGACAGTGCACATTTTTTAGGAACCTGTTTTGTGTTTTCTCATAAGAAATCTACCGATCATTTCTATCTTTAATGCTTTATCATACAACAAACACCAAACATCCACTGAACTTCAAATTCACGCCCCCCACCCACCTCTGGCCCATTACACTTAAAATTATTTGTCTCCAAACTAACAAAGGGAAAAGTGAGTGGTTAAGATGACTAGAGTAATAACTGTTTTTCTTCCTTCAACCAATTTACATGGCATTTTCCCTAGCTGTCCCAAAATGCAGATTCTTCAAGGAATATTTCAGGCATTTAAATGGAAAGTGAACTCCCATGAATTTTGGCAAAAATAATGGAAACAAGGCCTGAAACAAAAATATCCAATAAAACACTTTCTCTTTCCTGAAAGAGATGGAAATAAAACACACCCTGAAAAGAAAATTATTTTCTAAAATGTTACTAGGAATAGCTTTCAACAAATTGAAAGGAAACACCATTCCTTTTTTTTTTTGCAAAAATCAAAACCTGTTTCCCAGAATGACTACTCTAAAATCATCAGCACCTCACAAATTTTTGTTTAAAGAACATTAAACTCAATTAAGCTTTCTTCATATTCAAAAAAATTAAGAAAGGAGGCCAATTCTGCCAAAAGGCCTTATAATTATTTCAAATAAAAATAAGTAAGTCACAAAGGACTAGCCAGACATTTCAAAAGCCATAATATTTTTTTCTTATGTGTGAGAACTGTTTTTTTCTATATAAAAATCAATTGAAATTTTTGTTGTAACTGATACTCCATGGAAGAAACTGTTGGAGAGACATAAGTTTCCTGACTTAATGACTGGTTCTAACCCCCACCTTGCCACCTTGCTTTTAATTTTTCACGTGGTCCAGATGGACAAACTTTGTCTAAGGAAGAGGGTAAGTAGTGATTCCAGCCAAATGAACCAGAAAAAAATTAAAAATACTTGGCTAGTCTAGACATCACTCACCAAGAAGCAGCTAAGACAACCAGAAAGGCACATGTTAGGGCACGAACCCTAGGAGGTTTTTGCAAAGTCCATAGGTGAAGTAGTTGACAAGGTTCCGTCAGTCACTGGTCTGGGGCATTTTCTCATAGTAATTTGCATTTTGTGTGCATATAAAATGAGAAGCAACATTATCGTCAACTAACTGCATGTTGCTGGTGGTAACAGAAACATGTTTGAGCATCTGATCTCATCTCCCAACTAACAGCGTGAAAACAGAGGATGAAAGAAGGCAGGTTTGATTGCTTGACTTTAAGAAAACAACTCAGTTCCCCAAAAGGAAGACTTTAAGGTACAACACTACCCACATTCTAGAGACAAGCATCTCATAAGTATGTGAAAAATATTGACAGGAGAGTACAACACTTCCTTCCTCCTTCACTCGCCCGCCACGTGCTATAGAGTGCAGAGGGTAGTCTGCCCGGACCCCGAGGGACAGCCCAGGAGTAGAAGGCAGCCCTTGGGGAGACAACCTGAGGGAGGTGCGCTGCGCTGTGAGGGGGTCACCCAGGCACTGTAAACAATGTGTGCCACCTGGTGACCTGCCATCACCTCATTTCCCAAAGACTCGGAGTTCCGTTCTTTGAACTTTTCCTGAACTCTGTATAATTAAACACCAAATTTGGCAATACATGCTAATTTTGAAAGGCACTCCCTGGGAATTTAGTAAAAGTTTAAACAACTTGTTTACATGTATTTGGCCCATCTGTTTAAACAAAAGAGTTTATTTTAATAGGAGCAAATCTTGGGTGCAACCTCCTTTTTTGTGCTTGAGACCACTGTGACCTCTTACCCAGCTCTGTTTCCCTAATCTGCGTTCTAAATCTCCTCTGTAAACAAAACCCGAATAACAACTTTTTATGATAAATGTTGAACACCTTCAAGATGACAGCTGCAAAATAAACTCTACTTTTACAACCAGGAAGCATTCTAAACATACAGAAAATACTTTTCATTACACTGTTCTCATCTAGGAAACCACACACAAAGAAATCTCGTGTGTGTGTGCATGCCCTCCCGACGATCCTTCTGAAATGTGTGCATTCCCATCATGCCCAGTGTGTTCTAGCCCCATGATGCCCTCACTTTTGATTGTGGAGATGATGGTGAAGTGCACAGAGTATTTACTGATCTGGTTATCTTGTTCTGTGACAGGCAGAATCAATCAATCAAGAGGGCAGTTTTGCACTTACATATTCCAGGCACATCTCCGCACTTCAGGATACGAGATCACAGTGTTATCCAGACAAATTTGATCAACAAATGCAGTTCCCCTGTGCCACAGCAATCTCAGATGAAGATGTTATTATGTGGAACTGAGCAAAGTGATAAAGACAGTACAGCGGAGCTCGGAGAGGACCAGTTGGACCTCACTGACAGCTTTTATATACCAAGGCGGTGATGCCCTCTTCTTCCAGGATTATAGAAGTTCCCTTGATTTGAAGAAAATCATGCTGTACACACACTGGTGACCCCCAAACACTGCATTTCCTCATCGAACATAAAATCATCAAAGAAGAAGCAACATATATTTAGTGTAGCATTACAAGCAAAATTCTTTAATAAGGAAGGTCATACTTAAAACACAGAGAACATTCATGTGACTTTTCATACAGACATTCTGATAGTCTGTTGTTATTATTATTAATTGGTATAAATTAACTTCCGAAAGACAAAAACGTGTTTTTATAATTTAATCAGTGGTATAAGTAATCGTATTGATATCACGACTATGGCACTGCATATAATAAGTTGGTGTCAATATTTCAAGAGGATCTCAAAAAAAGTATGAGAATCTCTGTGCCAACAGCTATACCTCAACACTGCCCTGAAGTTCTTTTACATTATTTAATCCTGAATCCCTTCTTTTGGAGTCTGCCTTCTTCTTGCATTTTAAATCTTTAATGGGAGCCTTTGGCGGTCTATGGGTACAATGATTAGATATCTGCTGAGAAAAATTGGAAAATTAATCATCGTTTCCATTTTATGCTTCTGTACCACACCAAACATTACTTACTTGTGGCGCTAACTTCCACTCCCTTGCAATATGTTCCTTACCATTGCAAATGTGGAGAGAGATTTCAGATACAGCATGTCCAAACGGAGCCAGTAGACAGCCTTAAGTTATTCTTTGAGATGTGTATTCTGGGTTCTCATCCAAATTTCATTTTGATTCATTTTAATTAAAATACATTTATTGGTAGAGGTTATGCTACATGCAGCATGAATCCCGGGCAAGACTACCCCAAGCTAACCATAGGGCTGATGTTAAAATTGTTTATTATTCTTTTATGAATTTTCCTATTTAAATTACATCATTTCACAACTCTATGCAAAATATGAAAGTCTGTCCACAGGCAGTTTATTATAGAAACTGATAGATACATTAATCTGACCTTTGCCTGAATAGCTCCACCAGGAACAAAAAACCAACCAAACAAACAAACAAGAAAACCCCACCTAAAGTCAGCTATCACATTGCGAGTACCATCAAACTGCTAAATCTATTAACTTTGTTTTCTTTTTTCACTATTATTAAACTGGAAAGAAAAAATCAACTGGAAAATTGTGCCTTTTCAGCTCCCTTGTCATCACGTAATAAGTATGAGAAATATATGTGCAATGGCCAAGTGGCCGGGAGACAAAACACCCACTCTCGATGACGCGCTGTTTTCCATACCACTCAGACAGAGTCAAAACAACAGAGCTGCTGCAAACAAAAACAAAATCACAGTTCCCATCAGCATTCCAGACAGAGAAAATTTACAGGAAAAGAAGCTGGGAAAAAAACCAGAATGAAATAACTGCTCATACCTCCACTCTTGGTAGAGCCGTTTCTTCAGACAAACAGCACATACTTTAACACTGAAATGTTTAACAATTGATAAAATGTTTGCCAGTGTTGGAAAACTTTCGTTTCTTTTTTGGGCAAACATTTGTACTGCTTAAAGTGATGAAGTGCTTCCATTCCACTGAGAGGCCCACAATATTATTTTCTTTTCTTTTCTTTTTTCTTTTTTCTTTTTTTACAGGGAATACTTGTGATAGGAAAGGAAACTTGGGTTGTAAGTATTCAGAGGCAGGTGTGTGATTTAATTAATTCTCCTTTCTGTGAGAAATATTGCCGTGTTTCCTGGTACGGCTAAGTCCACCTGGCAGGAGAATGTAAAACTTCCTTAAAAAGTGAGGGCGATCTCCTTTTATACCTGAGTCACATTCCTGTAATTTTATTAAGGTGCTGGCTCTCTGGAAGTTACTAGATCATGGTTTCCCCTAGATACGGGGCACTGCAGTCACTATCAACAGCTATATTTGACTATTTCATCGACTCATTCTAGCGTCTCCATCACAGTGGATTCTCGTCAGCCGCACTCTTGCTAACACAATTGCTCCTGTGTTTCGCCTGGCAGTAAATGGACGCCCCTGCCCTTGCCTCCTCTGAACAACTCTGTTAACATTTGCCCCCGAGCATCTCTCTCTTTGTCCAGACCCTGTCTTCTAACAGATGTCAACCAAGCCTAATCAAGCATAAAATGGTCATAAATATTTCTTTCTGGTAGATTTCACATTCGCATTTCATGCAGGGACATGATATTTTTCTGCTACCTCCAGGGAGAGCCTAATGCAAAAACCAGTTACTTACATTCTAGCCTCATGTTCCTTTAGTAAAATGCAGAACATGTTCTGAGTCCACAGACATAAAAAGGCGTAAGACTATCTTTTATCTTTTGTTTAACTATACCTTCTTTCTTTCCTTTTCCCCCCAAAGTGCATCTTCATTTTACAGTTTACACGTATGCATGGGGAAATATAAAACAAGATTGAAAATGCGATCACATCTACTAGATTTAAGTAACTTCAGGTGTTCAACATTAGACTCCTTAATGACTGGCCAGAAGAGATTTGATCAGATACTAATTCAAATAGCAAGCTATTTAGAAAACAGATGTGAAAAGAACTCTTCTATTTTGGTTTATTTTATGCACAATTTTGCAACCTTCATCATCACATTTAGTTTAAACAATGAGATGAAACCAATATATAAATTTCAGGTTCATGCCAATTAACCAATTGGAAAATCGAAAGTGAATCATGAGACAGGCCCCCTTTCCAATACCGAAACTTTGATCAAGCAGGGGAAAGCCATTCCAGATCACAAAGCTGCCTCCTTAGACAGAGGAGAATTGGTAATTAGCACAATCATATTTGTGTTCGGCAAACTTCATAAATAATGAGTCTTAATCTAAAATAAAACTATCCTAATAATACTGTTGAGGCCATATGTCTATGTTTCTCTTTCTTATTCCTTTTGTCAAAACAAAAATTTTATACTGCTATTTAAAGTGAACTGCAAAAACACTTTGCGGTATATATCACAACAATGGTACCCCCCCACTTGGTTGAGCCTAATATTTGATTACTGCTAGTCAAATCAAGCTTTCAGGCAAATAATCTCCATTTTTAAAGTTAATGAGATATGGTCATGTCGACAGCAGCTTGCAGAAACTTTTAATTTGAATTTCCACAGGCTGTGGGCCTCTTTTACAGTGACTACCGTATGAATGAATCGAATTTGCCAACATGGCTTCTGTAGACAAGTGCACACTAATTAAAAATACCCACTGGTATCATAATTTAAATACCATGAAAATAAACTGTGAAAGTCACTCAGATCTAGTCTCATGGTTGCCTTCGAGTGTGCTTCCTCTGACTATAGGATGTTTTACTGTGGGTGTGTTCTTAGCTGAAAACTGTTTGCAAATTTGGGAAATTTGGGACTTCGATGTAATTACACAATTTGTGTTAATATTTCTTTCACATAAGCTGTTAAGCAGATCTCTCAGAATGACCCCTAATCGAGAAAACCATATTGCTGGGGCAAATGAAAAATTTATACTCTTAATTTAGGGTCCATCCACAGCTTCTCTGGATCTAGGGTACCTTCTCTTTCTGAGCTCAAGCCAGGATGCAATCAAAATGAAAACAGTTATTTTTTTGTCCTTCTTTCTTTTCTTTTATTCTTTTAAAAGTTTTCATTCTTCTTAATAGTTGTATTTTAACTGCTTTTCCTCCCAACAAGGAAGGTAGGACATGCTTCTTTACCTAAATTGAATCCTTAAATGCTGTTATAACATATTTCCATCCATCCATCTACTCTCCCCAACACCCCTGCCTCTCTCTCTCTCTCTCTCATACACACACAAACATTTTTTTTATTTAAATGATTTTTGGCAAGGAAATTCCAAAGTCTGTCTTTGTTGGAATAAAAGCACATTTCACACAGGTAAAAAGTTGATACCTCGAGGGTTAAAGCTATTTGAGGGGTTAAACGTGCGATTACCTCTGACCAAAACTGGAGAGACATACAGATAAATAGAAGAAATGAAGTCCCCAGGTCCCCTTCAGAAGCCTTCATCACATTACTGCCAGACAGAAACTCTTTAAGTACCGTTCTCAGATGTTAAATCACTGCTCACACTGCACACAGTCTTGCTGTTCCTGGGGGAACAATATCTGAAGACAGTGTGCTAACAAATGTGATCCCGTAAATACACATTTTTTTCCCTCTTGTTGTTGGTACCTTGTATACCACTCCCGGCTCTGTCATCCAGGCCTGTCCTCTGCTTTGAAGTTAAAAACTGAATGAGTGGTGTCATCTATCATCCAGAGTGTGCACGCAGATTATAAATAAGAAATAAAAGTGACTCTCATACACTTCTTTTGCATTAGCAAGTTGCCTTCTCTCTCACTGCTTCTGTCCTCGTACCTTAGAACCAACAATCTATCAGAAACCTGAATGTCAGGGTTTCTAGGGGAAAACAGACACTGGGAGGTGTGTATGTGAAACGTAGGAAGCTGCACCAACAGGCACAGGGCTGGGGTCCGGGCCACGGCTTGGCCACCAGCTTTCTCTGGCCCTAGTCTCATCTTCAGATGCCCTTCAGAGCCAGTGTTCTGGTGATGGGGCCCATCTTCATTTCCATTTTTTTCTGTTGACAAACAGAATCCATGAATATTAATTATTCTGAAATTTATTTGCAGAAAAGGCACTTTCTAATCCTTATCAATTATTTATTGAAAATCTCCACCACCTAATCATCTCATTAACATTATTATACTAAGGCCAACAGCAAATATTCCTTTGATAAGTAACAACCCAACCTGTTATCCTTGCTGCCAAATCTCAGGTAGCCTCCTTGCTTATTAATCATGGACAATCCAGCTTTTGTTTCTAGGAAGTTTCTAGGTTGGTCTTCCTTTATTATTTTAAATGAATTTTATTGATTATACTATTACAGTTGTCCCATTTCCCTGCCTTTATTTCCCCCTGTCCTGGAACCCTCCTCCCACCCGCATTCCCCTAGCCCCCTTAGTTCATGTCCATGGGTTGTACATATAAGTTCTTTGGCTTCTACATTTCATATACTATTCTTACCCTCCCTATTTTATACCTGCCATTTATGCTACTTACTCCTCGTACCTCTTCCCCCATTCGCTAACTTGCCCTTCCCCGCTGATAACCACCATGTGATCTCCATTTCTCTGATTCTGTTCCTGTTCTAGCTTTTTGCTTAGTTTCTTTTTGTTTTTTTAAGTTTGGTTGTTGATAGTTGTGAGTTTGCTGTCATTTTACTGTTCCTGGTTTTGATCTTCTTCTTTTTCTTAGATAAGTGCCTATAATAACGGCTTGGTGATAATGAAGTCCTTTAACTTGACCTTATCCAGAAAGCACTTTATCTGCCCTTCCATTCTAAATGATAGCTTTGCTGGATACAGTAATCTTGGATGTAGGTCCTTGCCTTTCATGACTTGGAATACTTCTTTCCAATCTCTTCTTGCCTGTAAGGTTTCTTTTGAGAAATCAGCTGATAGTCTTATGGGAACTCCTTTGTAGGTGACTCTTTCCTTTTTTCTTGCTGCTTTTAAGATTCTCTCCTTATCTTTAATATTGGGTAATGTAATTATGATGTGCCTTGGTGTATGCTTCCTTGTGTCCAACTTATTTGGGACTCTCTGGGCTTCCTGGAAGTCTATTTCCTTTCCCAGATTGGGGAAGTTCTCCTTCATTATTTTTTCAGGTAAGTTTTCAATTTCTTGCCATTCCTCTTCTCCTTCTGGCACCCCTATATTTGGATGTTGGAATGTTTAAAAGTTGTCCCAAAGGTTCCTAAGCCTCTCCTCATTTTTTTGAATTCTTGTTTCTTCATTCTATTCTGGTTGAATGTTTTTTTCTTCCTTCTGGTCCAAACCATTGATCTGAGTCCCAGTTTCCTTCCCATCACTGTTGGTTCCCTGTACATTTTCCTGTATTTCACTTTGCATAGCCTTTACTTTTTCCTCTATTTTGCGACCATACTCAACCATTTCTGTGAGCTTCCTGATTACCAGTGTTTTGAACTGTGCATCAGATAAATTGGCTATCTCTTCATTATTTAGTTGTATTTTTGCTGGAGCTTTGATCTTTTCTTTTATTTGGGCTTTTTTTTTTTTTTTTTTTCCCTCAGCATACCTGTTATGAAGTAAGGGGTGGAGCCTTAGGTACTGGCCAGGGAGAGGCAACCCATGTCACTGCATTGTGGCGCTGTATGTGGGAGAGGGGTCCAAGAGGGAACAATGACTCATGCTTATCTCTCCGAGACTTTCAGTCACTTCCTCCAATATCCACAAGCAAATGGGGCCTGTTTGGTGGTGATTCCCAGGTGGGTGGGTTTGTGTACATTCTAGGACCTTGTGGGTCTCTCCAATGAACTCTGCTGAGAGGCTGGAGTTTCTCCCACTGCTGCCTCAACCCCCACAGGGTTTTTCAGTCAGAGGTTTTGAGGCTTTATTTCCACGCGCTGATACCCTGGGTTGTGTGGTCTGTCTCGCTCCCCCGGTGTTCCTCCAGTTTATCCACATGCAAATGTGGGACCACCCAGTCCACCAGCCACCTCCTTGCCAAGAGTCCTTTCCATCCAGCTGCCCGTCTCTATCCCTCCTACTGGTCTGGATGAATGTTTCTTCTTTAACTCCTTGGTTGTTGGGCTTCCATACAATTCGACATTCTGTCAGTTCTGGTTGTTTTTTGTTTTTAAATTTGTTGTTGTCGTCCTTTCTTTGGTTGTGTGAGGAGGTACAGTGTACCTACCAACTCCTCCATCTTGGCTGGTGGTCCCTTTTTAAAAAAAAAAAAAGAAGAACAGAAAACACACATACAGTGCCTTTTTTATTTTTATTTTTTTAAAGATTTTATTTATTTATTTTTAGAGAGGGGGATGGAGGGAGAAAGAAAGGGAGAGAAACATCAATGTGTGGTTGCCTCTCACACACCCCCTACGGGGACCTGATCCACAACCCAAGCATGTGCCCTGACTGGGAATTGAACCAGCAACCCTCTGGTTCACAGGTCAGCACTCAATGCACTGAGCCACACCAGCCAGGGCTACAGTGCCTTTTTTAAAAAAAAAAAACAAAAAGTTTCTGATAACGCTATAGAAAAAATATAAACTAAAACCTTGGAAAATATATGTATGCCTCCTTTTTTGAACACTTTTATAAGCATAATTACTAAGTGGAAATCTCCAGGGACCAAAACCCCAGGCACAGAGCTTGAGTGGCCCCAGGAGAGGGCACAATCAGACAGGAAGATGTTGGGAACCGCCCTGCCTGGTTTCAGAAACTGTAACCCCTCGTGGCTAGGGCTGAGTAGAAAGACCTTGGGACCATAAGCCACTCAGGAGACAAAGCTTATCTTTCCTAGCAGGCGTGCCACCTCTGCCCTCTTTTTACCTCATGCTGCTTGGCCCCGGGTGCATGACCGGTTAGCCAATGACAGGTAAGATGCCTCAAAGGAGGGACGACCTAAGACAGGCACGGTCGCGAAGAGGCCCTCAGGGAAGGACTTGAGGGGCTATAGAAAATGGAGGTGAAGGACCCTTGTCCCTAGGCTTTGACATAGCCTGAGTCCTCATTCTGTCTGCAAGAAGTCTCCTAATCTCTTGGATGCCTTACTGCCCCTCCTTAAGCCTGAAACAATGTCGGAGGTGGCTGCTGGAAAGGGCAAGTTCCCTAGGGAGATCAGGCCTGAGAAAGAATGCATAAAATCCCGTGAAACCTGCTTTGCTCAATTTAAATGATAAGGGTCCACGCCTGAAATGAGCTTGTTTCCCCAAAGTTTTATGGCCCTTTAGCTATCTGACCCTGACTCTAAATAAGCCCTCATAGTTCTTTGAGTGTAATCTATTATTTGATCATTTCTGCCTGACAATGATTGATGAGCTTTACATATAGGTCCTGTATTCCTAGGCAAATCAAGCCCAATAACAGCCTGTCAAGGCAAGGGTCCAGGCGCTCTCCCCTTGAGAGAGTGGCTGTGCTGTCCCTTTTCCTCCACAGGACTTGGTAGTCCACGTGAATTTGTCTTGTCTCAGCCGCAGCGCTGCGGACACTGCTTACAGATGACCACGTCAGGAAGACACTTCAGTTTTGCTGTCTCAACCACAAAATCTCCATCCTCTTGCCCCCTCAAACCCACTACCCAACAAACCTGTCTCCATTTACAGGATTTCAAGAATAGAAAGTGCATCCCTCACAAGAAAGTCTCTATGTTTTTTTTGGGGGGGGGGGGCACGCTTTTGTTCTACATAAAAAACCACTGCAAATATAAAAAAAGTCAGAATTATCTTTTGATGTAACATATTAGCTATTATGCTGTTAGTAAAACTACACATTCTACACGGAAGGACAAAACCAGACCCCAAGTCAAAAGGCTATCCATTGCAAGCAGAAGTCAATGAAAGGTAAATGAGAGTGGGGGTGCAGTAAAGGCAGGCCAGTCCATGAGGACTATGTTTGTCTAGGAAGACCTTACAGAGGTTAACTCTGACAAGTTCCATAACAATGTCACACAGCCATGAGGACTGAAGTCATCTCACAAGGGACTGCTGGCATGTTCTGGAAAGTCTTAGGTTCTTTCCTCAGAGCATTTAAGAACATATGGGCCTGCAGTAGCCAGTATAACCACAGTAACTGAAGCTTTAAGGAATGGGAATTGGGAAGTAGACCCTGGTAGAAAGGATGGAAATGAGAGGAGTTTTTTGGGTTTTTTAGGAAGAAAGTGAAAAAATAAGTCATAAATCTTAAGACATGGTGTGACTAACAGAGAAACTTTACCACTTGCTACACAGAAAAAATTTCCTTGAGCCACCATCTCTGTACCATCTAGGGCAGGGGTTGATAAACAACTGCGCAAAGGTTCAACCCAACCCCCTGCTACTATAACCCAACCCAGGTCAGGCTGCCTGCCACTACAAGGCCAATACTCGAGACACAGGGGCTGATCTAAAGAAAAGTGGTTTATTTGCAGATACTGGCCATCTGGAAGATGGGGGCTCATGTCACAAAGCCCATGTCCACCTCTCAGTGGAGGCAAAGGTTTTTATAAGGAGGGAGAGGGGAACAGAACAAAGAGATAAAAGGAAGGGGTTTAAAAGTTCTCTACATGCAGATGAGCACAGTCTGTTCCGATAAGGCAACTGAGGGTCCGGTGTGCATCATCCTGGTTTAGTCATCCTGGCTTCATGTCATCCTGGCTCTGTAGTAGAAGGTCAGCAAATCTCCCGGAGCTGGGACGCCTGAAGGTCAGACTCTGTATCTTTTGAAGTTAATTCCTAGGATTCTTATACAAACGTGTTGTTCATCTACAAGCTGCATAATAGAGTCAGCACTTAAAGAAACAGTGTCAAAAGAATGGTGGGGTGGGTTACAATTTCCCACTGTTGCAATTTTCCACTGTTACACTATTTCTGTAAGTAAAGTTTTATTGGAACACAGCCATGTCCATTTATGTATTATCTGTGTTCACACAGAGCATTTGTGACAGACAGAAAAGCCAACAAAGTTTACCATTTAAAGTAAATGTAAAGTTTACTGAGCCATGCTGTGGAGAGATTACAGTGAAAAAAAATAAGAACTTGCCAAGAATTGATAACAAAAATTTAAAAACAGATGTGCATGTACACAGTCACACAGATGTGCCCTGTGCGTCAAACATAATTCTGAATGGTGTTGGTAACCTCAGGAATGAAGCTTCTGACTTCATCCATCCTGACATGTCAGGGAAGGTCCCACAACATACCCCAGAAGACTTTCTAAACACAACAGGGATGTCCATGCAAATGTTAATCGAAGGACAAAGCCTTCAATATGTCTGAGCTTACTTTCTTCTTCCATAAATCGTGAGGCTAGGTCACGCAAAGAATTTTAAAATTTCTACAACCCTACAGAGAAAGGAAAATAAGAGCAAACACATATTTGGGGTAGAGATTAAGGGGTGGGGGAGAATCGAGGACATGGGAGACGACAGTCACATTTAAGAGGGGACTGGTAATATGTTTTAAGGGACCAAATAAAATTACTTTATCATCTCACAGGAGCTCAGTATCTGAAAGAGCTCAGTATTCTGAAAGAGCTCAGTATCTACAACTAGGGGTAGGAATGACCTATTATTTAAACATAAGGAATATCTGTTAGGAGAGATTCTAAGAAACCTTATGGCGAAGAGTGGTGAGCCGGTACCGTGACCAGGCCACATGGGGCCTACTGCGGGCTTTTAAGTAGCTCCTCGCGCTGGGAATTAAAACAGCCGGATTTTCTTCCAGCCCACCAAGTATGTCTCTTTTGCAATGACCACACAGATGTGGCCATGGTGACACCTTTAAGAAACTGAGATTCCTTGCCTCTTAAACAGCAACAAAAAGGTGGGAAATTTTCATATTGACCTTCTTTCAAAAAACGATTTTCAGCTTGCTCTACCGTTCTTGTCAAAAGCAGACCTGTCAGTTTGTTTTTAAAGGTGAGAGAGGGAAAGCTAGATCAAAAATGGTGCACTGTGGTATCTTGGTATCTGGGCTTTTGTGTTAGTTCA
The DNA here is from genome assembly GCF_022682495.2 of Desmodus rotundus. NCBI lineage: Eukaryota > Metazoa > Chordata > Mammalia > Chiroptera > Phyllostomidae > Desmodus > Desmodus rotundus. Next base: position 71,210,255 of record NC_071394.1, on the reverse strand, counting down.
GAACAGTGACCAACTAACAGGTTATCTGATTTGCTGGTTAAAGCAAGGACTGCGTGTAATCGGCTGACTTCCAAAATCAGCCAGGAAAGTTAAGACTATTTCCCAGACTGGAAACATACATGCTTTGCTGCTAGGGAAATGTACATAGTTTGCCTTATACCTTATGAATCTTTAAAACTCCCACTGTAAGTGCCATATCAGACATCTTTGTGAGTACTATCTTTTATTTATTGTGCTAAGTAATTGTTCTGCGTTGACTAGAGTGACGTTGGTGTGAGCACAGCAGGCGAGGCATGGGAACATTAGCACAAATACAACGTGGGGAGCAAAGGACATTTTGTCGACAGAGCTAATCACTCTCAAAGGAAAATAACCTACTTTTCTAGATTTTAAAACAAGGAAAATAATTGTGGCAACTTCTAAAGGGCTAACTCATTAATCGGTGAAGCTAGGTGAATACTTTCTTCAAGAAACACAGATACCGGAAATATTTTATCCAAATACATTTTTTGTTGATTGGGAAAAGGGCTGGAGCCAGTTACATCACACTAAGAAAACACAGAGGTATTTCCCCCTCTTGCCCATCTGTGACAGCTGTGGGGGCACCTGGAGAAAGTGTGTAGTCTTCTAACTCCATGTACCCAGCACAAGAATAATAAAGGGAAACGCGTCCAGCCCCAAATGGCTGCTTTTAGGTTGTCTATTAAATACCTATTGCAATCACCACAGTCTGCAGCTTATTAAGAGCAGACTTACTAATAAACAGAGCTTTCCCATTTCTCAAAAGCAAACACTCCATCCCCTCTGACTACTTAAGAAGACAGCAATCTGAAAAGTTTTCCATATTGGTATCATGGCTCAAATGTTCCAGACCTGAACCACGCAGATTTACTGTCTGAGCACACTGGAGGAAACTTCACCACCAGCACGGCCGAATTTCTGTCACTTCTGGAGTCAAACAAAGGCCTTCCAATTGAAGTGTTTTTGAAATGGAAGGAATGGGGCTAATTTCTGCCTGGGTGTGCCAGGCTTAGGTGTTCATTAGAAGGATTCAGGCCACAGTAGTGAGGTAGGACCGTCCCTTTGAAGCGAAAAGAAACAAACGCATACAGCAGAACACAGCTGCTTAAGGTAAACTTGAGCACATTTGTTAAAAATCAAGGGTTCAACCTGAAAATAAGAAAGGGTGGAAACTGAAAAGCTCCTGTCGTTTGGCACTTTCTGACGGGACTCAGCAAGAAAAGGTGGGTTAAAATGGAAGAGTTCTGAATGAGAACGTTTGAGGGTCCTGATGTCCAGGAAACGGGAGGAACCCCTTCGCTCACATGACCTCATCACCACACTGGGAGAGAGCCCTGGGTGCTGTGAGGAAGAGCTGCGCTGCGGGATCCGGTGGGTGGGGGTTAGAAGCCAGGCTCGTCCAGTTGTAAGCTCTGTGAACTTGGGCAGCTAATTAAGTTTCTTCCTGTGAAGAACAGGAATTTTAAGAGTACTTCGCTCATCGAGTGCTTGTGACGACAAACTGCACTAACCCGTGCGACAGTGCTGAGCACATGACTAGGAGAAAGGAAGCCTTCAGTAAATTTTCTATTGGTATCACTAACAATGGTATTAGTAACTTCAAACCTATAAAAATCTGTGACAATAAGAAGGCTTACAATTTTTGATAAAGAGAAGAAATGCATTTCTTTATTGAAAATGGGTGGATTACCTAATATAATACTGTGCAGAATGTTTCTTCCTAAAAGTAATTTCTAAGAAATGTACCCAAATACTGAATCCCCTGGCAAAGACTGGAGAATGTGAAGGGGTAAAATTAGAGCAGAATTAACTAGACCATAGCCTGTGATAGTTGAAACAAAGTACACAATATTTACCCTAAAGCTAGAAAAACAAAACATGAAATTAAAATTAAGATGAAACTATGAACCACCGTATATGAGAATTAACCATAACAATTCCCACTTATAAAATTACTGCTAGATTTTTTTTTAACCTGTGAAGTCCCATGGTAGGAATAGAAATTGAGATAGGCAAAAATGTGATGGCATGATTTTTAAAAAAAGGATAAAGAATGTCAACAGTTGTTATCTCTGTAAAATGGTATTTTGAGCAGTATAGTTTTTTTTCTGCTTTCTTAGCTGCATCTTCTAATCTTTCTATAATGAACATGTCATTAGTTGAGTAGTAGAAATGCCAAAAGTAAGTTTCAGTTGAGAACCCATCTGACTGACACCCCACCTTACACAGAGCCCATACTACAGATCTCTCTCACCCTGTGTCGGCACAGAGGTATCTGTAGGCACCTCTTCCAGCATGTATAGCAGCCCTAATTGTGCCAGTATTTCGTGGGAGTTTCATAAAATGCACCTATAGCTAGTTGTACTCACAAATTAGAGGAACTCGAAAATTCTGGGTTTTAAAAAAAGCCACCTCTTTCTCCCTAATTTTTGAGAAACTTCTCAGCCTTTACAAGAATTAAATGTTATCTTCAGACTGGATCTAAAGGGGGGATTTGCCAGACAACAGCTTAGGGAAGATGCTGGTTATGTGGTGTATATGATTATTTGCTAACCTGATTCTAGGTATTAATCCCATGGAAATTACAGAGGGAGGGCAGCAAAGAACATTGGAACATAAGAATCATTGCCATGTGTAAAAACTTAGATTTTAAAAAAGAAAATGCAGGCACAAGAAGTTTGCCAGAAAAAAATAGACATGCCAATAAAAAAGCTGCTTCTTAAAATTTGGCTGGCAATGTCTGCCCCCCTCCCAATGGATACTCTTAGTAAAGAAAACATGGTAGTTTTTTTCTCCCCAGCCTGTTTTTGATTTCCAATTAAAATTAAATATAAACTGAAATGCCACCTGGATTTTAGCAAAATCCAATCCCCACCCTCCACCTCTCCTTTTTTCTTGAAAGAAGAACCTGAGCTTACATACACAAACATTTTGCTAAATGACCCATAGCAAATTGCGTAATGCCAGTAAAAGTTGTGTTTTTTAAGTTATGAGCCCCAAAGATTTTATCTGAAATAAAACCCTGATTCAATTCAGATTCTGAAGGCAAACTGTGTCCTTACTCTGCCTCTAAATTTAAAACATTTGTGTGTGGGGCCCCTTCAGTAATGCTGCTAGTAGGTAAAGAGGAGAAATTCTGTATTCATTAAGACGTGTTTTCTGTTCTCAAATGGTAAATTGAGCGCTAATTGCCTAAAAGAACTGATTCTTTGCAGTTTTCATGTAGAGGTCAGCTTCTCAAAGAAGAGTTGGGTTGTCAAGCCAGGCTGAGTGCTTATCTCAATCAATCATCTCAGTGAAGGAAGACAAGAATTCCTGTAGTCCAGGCTGAGGGTTCTCCTGGGAGGTCTCCCAGGTGAATGTCTACCATGATCTCAGGTGACTGGATCAGAATATAAAGTGGGTGAATCAGGCTAAGGAATGGAACATAACTTGGGTCTCTCCTGGCTTCTAGCTTTGGGTCTCTAAGACTTCAGCCACACACCTTTTCCCTGTCCTCAAAAGATGAGGAGAGAGAACAGTAACAGTGTCGACCTTGGCCAGGTAGCTCAGTTTGTTAGATCATCATCCCGACATGCCAAGGTTGTGGTTTTGAACCAACGCATGTATAAATAATTGGAACAATAGATCAATGTCTCTCTCTCTCCTTTCCTCTCTCTCTCTAAAAATCAATTTAAACAAAAAGAACAATTACAGGGTCCTACAGTGCACATGTTAAAGGACTGACCACTGTGCTAAGGCCTTTCCGTGTATCAGTTAATGTGCTCACCACACAAACTTTCTGTGGGAGTTCTCTCGGTTCCCCCATTTACAGATGTGAAAAGTAAGGCTCAGAGAGATCAGCATAACTTGCCCAACTTCCTTAATGCTGTACATGGGGATTTAAAATCTTTGTCAGTAGGGTTCCAATGTGTCTTGATGGAATGTTCCTCCTTCCTTTTCTAGCTTCTAGGCAGTGAAATAAGTATCTATACATGATTGTCAAAACCAAGCAAGATCAAATCCACACAAGGAAGAAACTTGGAATGGGGAGCAGTGGAGAAAAATCTAAAGAAAACAAGTGCATTTTTCCACTTTTACTATCTTTATTGACAAAATATTGATTGTGTCATAAATGGATGATATTAGATAGTGATGGTCAGTGGTTGTCAAATTTGATGGTGGGAGCATCTAGAAGTTGGTATTGTTTGCCATTTATATGCATCTCATAAAAGTTTCCAAACAGTGTGAATGTGAATTACATTAATAATAATAATACTTATTTTAATTATAAAGGCAATGAATGTCATTGTAGAAATCTTAGAATATACAGAAAAATGTAAAGTATACAAAATGAAACACAATCCCATTGACATACTCCAAAATAAACATTTTTACAGGCTTTTTCAGGGTTTTCCCCTACACCAATTATTATATTATGTTCTACAAGAGTGTGATTCTTGATGGGTATCCCATATTACCTCAAACTTATACTCAACCTTTCTTCTAACACCAGAGATTTGGGGTATTGTTTTATTTTCCATCTTATAAATACTACTGCAATGAACATCTTCAGGTTTTAATTTGTCTGTATGTCTCACATTATTTCTACAGGTTAAATTCCTAATAGTTGTGATCATAAAGATAAAAATAATAAGTTAATATTTATAGACCATTTACTATGTGTTGTATAATCTTCTAAGCATTTGACATTATACTCAGAAAATTAAATGCTAATAGTATCCCCATTTGAATGGATGTATAAACTGACACACAGGGCAATTAATTGATTTGCAAAATTACCCAATTAGTGAGGGCAAAGACATTACTGGGGCCAAACAGGCTGGCTCCATAGTCTATGATTTTATAGACCTTCCCAACAGCAGCAGAGAATGGGTTAAAAATATCAGAAATGTAAATTATTGGGCCCCAGCCCAGTTACTACAGAACAGAGTACTCTGAAAGTGGGTCCAACAATCTGTGTTTTATGACGCCCTCCAGATGATTCCAATACACTTTAAAGTTGGAGTCCCTGCTGAATGCTAAACCACCTCTCAGGAAAAGTGTACTCCTGAGTCAAAGGGTATGACTGTGCTAAACCTTCTAATACCCAATGCAAGCAACTAGCCCCAGGCGGCTACACAAGCTTAAACTCTCATCACACACACAGGACAGTCAGTACTATATATATCACTTATTATAATCTTTGCTGATTTAGCCAAATATCTTCTAACCCGCATATAGGGTTCTTTCGTTAGAACAGTTCAAGAGTTTGTAAACACGGCGATCACATTTGAATAGACACAAAATGCCTTAGAACTTTACAGAGAGCTTTAGAAGGCCTTACTTCCCACAGTTTTTTCGGAGCTGGCCGTTAGTGCTACAGTTAAGAAACCCACAGGTTAATTCCAGGGACACTGGCAAGCATTTAGATCCAAAAGAGAAAATCTTTTCCATATTAAGGATAGGTTACCAATATACTTAACATTTATTAAACATAAAAAATATCTATGAAAATTTGTCAAAATGATAGACCAGCTAGCAAATCTAAGTAATCCGTAGTAGGAACTATATAGGCATTTTAATTGGGGGAATGGGGTGGGGCATGATGCACATGAAGCTGTAATAGAAAATTACACAAATACACACATACACACACTTTTAGAGCAAAAGACATTGGGATTTCGTCAGATCTGTGAAGGGATCATAAACCTGAACCACGTAAGAATGATGGGATTCAAGATACGGATTTGCCAGAGAAACGCACCTACTTCGAAGACTAAAGAGATCTTCACTAATTGTGAGATATAGCTGATAACAAACTTAAAAAACAGACACAAATGCAGGCCACTGCATTTCCTAGGAAAGACAATTCATAAACAGCTGGGCTGAGCAAATGTCTTCAAAATTTGACAACTATTTTAAAATTAGGCATTATGGTTTCACTTGTTCTAGCTATATAATAAATGCAGTTGAATGAGCTAAAATTTAATATGCAAGTATGTGAGATATGGACACCACCAACCAAATGAGCAGCCTTGTCAGCCTGCATCTAATCTCTGGAAATCGTATACTCAACTCCCGCAATGGTGTGTGTGACACACAGGCCTGGGCCATTTCCTGGAGACCAGTCCACACAGACGCGGCGACCTGCATCAGAAGACCTATACTCAGCACACACCTGTCGTCATGTCATGAAAGAAATCTACCCATTCTTACCCCAAAATCCAAAGTGCCAAAATGTCAAAGACACATTTCTTGGACGTTTAATATCTAAGTCTCTACACCTAAGTCTCTAAATGCACATAAATCAGAAGTCATACCAGCATCTCGTCATTGAAAGGGTTACACGAAAGCAGCAGGTATGCATGTACTACATTGCTCTTCACTAAATTTTTCCATGGTCTTTAAAAATCTTACCAACATAGACACAAAGAAACTCTTCCTTTCTGTGTTACTGAAGATTTATTGCTTAAGTCAGTCATCTGTTGATTAGCCATATGCATTTCTTCTACAGCTTATCTTTATTTGCTTGGAAATTTTTCTTGATATTTGATGCTATGTTTATGCCTTGGTTCAGCATGATTAGATTATGAATTTTATAAATGCAGGGAAATAGATATTCAGTATATTTCTTTGAATCTTCTAGCCAACATGGGACCATGAACATAAGATATACTACAATTTTATGTTAATTTTCTTTGGTAAAAGAACCAGGCCCAAGGACATCTGCTCTTTGAGTGACTCACTCAGGTCCAACCTCCATTTCATTAGGCTAACTGACTAGTCTTGTAACCACCAAAGATGCCAAAGCTTTTAATCTGTAAAATACATTCGATTAAAATGATTAGGAAGAAACTCTGCAGGTGTGATGGGATCTACAAGTTCGTTTACCGCTCCTGAAAACGCAAAACAGTGTCTAAAATTGTAGTAATTGTTTTGATGGAAAATTCAGAAAAGAATGAGGGATGATCCCTCAGTTTTGTCACCATAAAGAGTAGAAGGTTCTGGAAGGCGCCTTCATCTTACCACACCTGCCATTCACTAATCCAGGGGTCAACAAACTTTTGTTGTAAAGAACCAGGTAATAAGCATCTTAGGCTTTGTGAGTCATACATTTTCTGTTGAAACAACTCGCCTCAGCTGTGGCAGGAAGAAAGCAGCCATAGGCAACAATAAACAAGTGGTGTGGCTGTATTTCAGGAAAACCTGTATTAAAAAAATGAGTAGCAGGTCAGATGTGGCCAGACTTGGCCTTCTGGCTTAGTCCGCCGATTCCTGGTACAGTCCGCAGGCTTCACACAGTGCTTTGTACCTAGAACCTATGCACCAAAGCCGCTGAGTAAATGACTGCGAGAGGTTAAAAATTATTTCCAGAATTCAATCTCGACAACTGTAATGGTGAATCACTATATTACAGGATATAATCTTGACAATTATAAATGTGAACAGCACATACTCAGCTTATGAATGGTGTTCTGCCCTCTTAAAAGATGTTCATGACGCAGTAAGTCTCTACATAAATACATGCATACGCACATAAAACAGCACAAACTTTGTGTTTCTAAGGTAAGTGTAAACCTAATGAGATAAGCATATCCTAATGAAAACACACGTTTGTAAAGCCATTTTCGTGGGGTCCTTTTGGATGTTGAATTCCTATTGAGTTGAAATGGAAATACCATGAGCAAGAGGAAAAAAATGAGGCAAGGTGAGCAATATTATCATGGTATTATTTATCATACACATTAGGACCAAAATAGTCAGGAGGGAATGTGCATTATGTCACTCTCTCCCAGTCTTTAACCTTGCTAAAGGTTGCTGGGTTCGCAGAGAGGATACAAAAGTCAATACAGGAGGCTATAAAAATGGAACTACTTCTTACCATGCAATCTTGAAAAATTAATAATTGCAATAATAAAAGGCCACTTTTACCTTATTTTAGGATGTTGTATATTATTTTATTAAATTTTTCCAAAAGCCTTTCTTTCTTTAGCTCTGTGAAGCATGGTTCTGCTGTTGAAAAGCAAAAGACATTTTACGCACAATTTTCCCTCTACTAGAAAGAGGTATATTGTGCCCTTCAGTGAACATAAAATTGATATTATCATCTCTTAGTTTATATCTCACTACTTAACCTTCAGATGAAAAGATATTGGATTTGAATGACTAAGAAGATACCATGTCAGCTTCCCTTCAATATGTAGAGAAGGGAGTTGGGGACAAGGGAAGGCACAGGGATAAAAACAGGGATTTCAGATCAGTTGACACTTTCCCTCTTTCAACAAGAGACTGTGAAGCTGACAATTACTTATGTTTGTATGATGATAAATGGTCTACTTTAACAAATTTTGCTAAAGAAGATTCTGTGTTAGAAAGTTAACTTTATTTTGGGTACAGTCTAAGAGGATCAGTCTTTTATAGCTGTAAAAGAGTTACATACAAGGAGAACATTAGGGTTATCAATTTAGATGCCGAAGAATCCTCACAGAAGGATTAAAGAAAACAGAGCTTCATTTGTTCCATTTGCCTCTATGGAGGGCTCAACCCGAATGCACAACAAGGCCTCGGCACCCCAGGCAGTTCCATCTGTACCTGGAAATGAGCGTACCAATAGCTCCAACCATTTAATAGTTACACATTGTATTTTTCAACGAAAGAAACACAACATGCACTCTCTTCAGTTAAAAAACAAGTTCATTCTAAGAAGTTGTGGCAATATGAAACAGACTTTATCGAAGATCTAACATCTTAGTTTTATTCTCTAAAAGAGATAAGTTCATTCCTTGATCAACAGGAACACAAGCAGTTTATCAGCACTACCCATGTGGCTTTCGGAAGATACACTCATTAGTAACTGGCAAAGGCTAAATGGAAAATACTCAATGATTTTAATCTAAATAAACATACAAAATCGACATACTGAGTTTTAGTGATATAAGAAGGGGTCTTTTTTAAATAGCCTTTTAAAAAATCATTCCAAAATAAGTCCATCCTTTATTGACAAATTGTGTCTGTGCTTTCTTTTCTCGTGTCACAACAACCCCTATTAGTGACAGGTAAGGACACAGCTCGGGTTCTTCTCCTCCAAATGCTCCTCTTTTTTGGTTTCAAGGTGCCACCATTTTTGGAGGCATTCAGTTTGGATATCCTGAATCATCCTTCATAACTCCCACTCCTTCATGTTTTCACATCTATTTCAAAAGGCCCTGCCGATTTTCTAACACTCTTTTGATCCAGGCCTTCCTCTCCCACGCTATGTCATTCATTCACCAAGAGTCTGCCCAAGAACTCCTCTACACCGAGTACTGTGCTCTGTGTTGAGGAATATCATGGAATAAGAAAGGCCTATCCCTGCCCTTATTGGGCTTACAGCAGACAAACGGATTCAACTATAGTTGAAGAAATACAGGGAGCAACAACAGGTGGTCACCGACAGGGTGCCCCTCAATTAAATGAGGTGAAGGTTAGTGTCCCATTACTAAATTCTGTACCAAATGCAATCCCTTGTCACTGCTATTAATCTCTGAGGAATCTCTTTCCTTCCAAGCCAAGCCAGATCCAACCTTTTAATTAAACTTCTTGTATGGCCCTTCTTTACTTGGAAACTCCTCCTGGCTTAGATACTCGAGCCTCCCACAAGCTGAGCCTATTAAACCCCTAACCACCGTTTACCTCTCCATAGTTACTCTTTAGGCACTAGCCCCGTGCACCCAAAAAAACCCGCCGCTCCCACACTTGCCCAATACCTCACACATCAGCATGGTCCCCACATTTCCTGACACACAGGCATGCACAACAAATATTAGTTAAATGAAAGCATACACAAACAAACGAATAAATGAATTCAAGCAATCTGAAGCTAGGGAACCAAGTTACCCATGTTTTGTAGCATGTTTACTAACTAGCTCACTTGGGACAAAACAAAGACCTGGTCAGAATGTGAAACGCCCTTGACCACATTCTCATGTGAGAGAGGGAAAAAATGTGATTGTATTTCTCTAAACCAAATCAAACGGTATTTAGCAAAGGGCTCTGGAATCTTATAAGTAACACATCACAAAACAACAGAATTGAGTTCAAAAACCAAGTGATGAGCCCTAACTGGTGTGGCTCAGTAGACTGGGTGTCGTCCTGCACACCAAAAGGTCGCAGGTTTGACTCCCAACCAGGGCACATGCCTGGGCTGTGGGCCAGGTCCCTAGTTGGGGGCGTGCAAGAAGCAACTGATCAATGTTTCTCTCCCTCTCTTTCTCCCTCCCTTGCCCTCTAAAAATAACTAAATACAATCTTTAAAAAAAAAAAAGGCCAAATGATGACAAGAAACTTTACAATATGGGGTTTGATTCGCTATATAAACTTCCTTTCTGTGGCTCCTTCTACCACTTGCATTTATATTGCTATTCTACTTTGTCATAAAAGTAATCACCTTGTAACCCTTTATATCAAGTAATCTATGCACCACTACCTAAAAGTACATTGGGCCCCATCAGGCAGCTACAGGTTTGCATTACACAAACATACCAATTCTGCCTGCTCAGCACCAGTGGTCAATAAAAGCAAGCACTTGCAAAACAGCAAGTGGGTTCCTTGCCTTCAGAGGACAAATAGGAGTCTGCCAGTTTTGCAAAACAAACTCTTTGCAACCACCAAAGCGAATCTGTCAACAAAGTATCAGTAAAGTCATATCTCCTAAAAGTTCAAAAAGAGATTTTTGATTAGACAAGAGATAGCAAGTATATTTTTTAATTGTTATTATCCTCACAGGTCAGGGCTTACAATCACCTTGTCAAAGTAGCGATGCTTTTGCTTAAAGTCAGGAGGGTACACTTCACTCATGATGACGTGTGGCACCGGGGTTTCTATTACCACGCCCTCTTATGTACATGTTCTTTTTTCTTTTTTGTTTCCTGTACCATCTTAATTTCCAATGGAGAGATTAATGACACAAAATTGTTTAGTAATCAAAACTTGAAAGAATTTCATACAAAGCTCACATCACAGGTTACTTAAATCTTTGATAACGGTGTTTTGATGGAAGGCTGGTCTAAGCTAATAGAGTAGAGAACTAAGTTAGCATTCAGAGTGAAATATGCCTTTTCCAGAAATAGCCACAAAAGGGATTGAGAAAATCAAGAACTCATTATTGTTGTGACTGCTTTTTTATTACTTGTTAGAATTATCTGAGTTCTTGTCTCAGTTTTGTTTCAAACATTTGTTTGTATTGTTTTCCACTAACATTCTGTGGCACTGATCCCTACAGGATACTTTCGACCATCAATATTTTCCATGATAGTTGAATAATGTCTCCAAAAAGAGTGTAGCTTAGCAGAGAGATTCCTTTCAAATTATAGCTTGGGATTTCTCCTACCTTTTAAGGAAGGTTCTAGCCGCTATCCCATTGCCTGGCCCCCTAAGGGCATTCAATAAATATTAACAACATCTTGGTTAACACTTGCCTTTCAGAAGCTTCCCTTTTAGGACACAGCTATGCTGGCCATGTTTACCCTTCTAAAGGCCTCGAAAGACCCTCCTTTGGGACACTGCTCGCTTCACTGAAAAAGGCCACTTGAGGACATTCCCAACAAAGGTCATAAGCAATCTTTTTCAAAGAAAAAAAGAATGGTAAGGCTGAACTGGCCATTGCTACCCACTCCTTACACCCACAGACACATGCCTAATCACTTGGGCCTCAGTATAGAGTGAGAACCAGACAAAAAAATGGCCAGTGGAGTTTTGGTGCATCCCCAAGAAAATATTGGTAAGAGTGAGATGCGAAGGGCTGGCACCTTTTCCTGTGGGGTTACTGCCCAGCCAAACACTGAAAGCTCTTTCTTCCAGGCATTGTTTTCAAAAGAGGCAGTTAAAGTTGGAAATGTTGGCAGAACAACCTCCTTTTTCTGCTCCATATCCACTGGTAACTTCAGTAACAGAAATTTAATAAAGAATTTACTCTGCCATTTTGAAAATGAAGAGAAGGTTTTTAAATTTTTGTATATTGACTTATGTTAAAATACTGATGTTTCAGTCATTATAATTCTGTTTCTCATGGTCAGAGGACCCCAGTCGGTATATACTCATGCTTCTCCTGGCCTCCTCTGACACTGCTCCCCCTTTTTAATTGTTGAAACTATTACAGATGTCTTCCATTGCCCCCCCTCCCCAGCCTCTGTCACCCCTGGCCTTTACCACATTGTTGTCTGTGTCCATGGGCTGTGCATATGTGCATATATGTTCTTTGGCTACTCTCTTCATCCCTTTGGAATGTACAGAACCAGACCTTTCTTAAGTCCTGTCATACTCATCCTATTTCTCTGAGCTTCTCCGTCCTGTGTATTGGATAGTCTTTTACTTCCTCCAATGGCGCAATGGCCAGAATTCAACCCAATGAATCCTCCTTCTTCCCTTTCATGCTTTTTCAGAAGCTCCCTATTCTTTTTATCTTTCTTACCTCCTTAAGAGTCATTCAAGATTTTGTCTCTCTCTTTTTTTTACATTATTAACATGAAACATGTACCACTATCTTTTGGGCTAAAAGGTTCAACACCTTAAGCCAAATATCAAAGAAGCTATATGAAGTAAACGCATCATTTATCCACATTCTCTAAATAATACATGTTCAAATTCCATATATAATTTCTTTTTTTTTTATGTCTTCCTCCCAGACTATCTCTAAACTGCCCTCCCTCACACAAAATGACAGCCATACCTCAGAAGCACAGCGACCAAAGTTCTCCCCACACCGATTTCCAGACAATGAAACTGCCAGGTGGGAACCCCCCAAAATCAGAAAAACCCATCATTAAATAGAGTATTGTTGAGAAATAGCCGTTTGATTTAACAGCGATTCATCTTTATTGAATAAACATTTCCCGTACGCGTTCTGTTAATTGACCCGGCAGCATATGCTGTATATGGGAAAACTCCTAAACATTATGCTCCATGTAATATGCTTATATGAAAACGCTCTCATTTGCAGCAATATGGAAATAAAATCCTGCTTTCTAAAATTCAAGACTTTTAAAATGCATTAATCCACACAGTTTATGAAATTGCTTTGGACATTTTAAAATCTTTCAAGAAAAAAAAACCTGTAGCAATAGGTAATAGTATTTGTTGCTGAGCTTCATAATGGAGGAGTGCGTATCCAATACAGAACTTTTACAGACCCAGAAATGGGACAGGCATAATAGGAAATAAAAAGTCATATGGTACTGGGTAAAGAATTACTCAATGGCTAAAAGAAAATGTTCAGAAACTCTATCAAATTATACTGTTAGAGAACTATTGTTATAATAGCTTTATGGCCCAGATATAAGTAGAGTTGAAACATTACAGAGACAATACATTTAGTTGGAGGAAGGAAGACAGTCCATAGGTGTGTTAGCAGGCTCCTCCAGCTAATGGCAGGACCTCTCCTTGGCCGGTAACTTCTGAGTGATGATGGCACCTCCCAGACCACAATCACCAACCGCCGCTGCCTGGAGGGCACCAATAGTCGAGGCTGCTGGGTGGGAACTAAGGCCACGCGGAGGGCTGCAGGCTCCCTGACTTAAGTAGCAATTTATCTCCCAACAATTGCTGCCCTTGTGAAAATGTCGGCTCAGGAGGAGCAGATAGGATTTTTTTAAAGAGAAGATGAAAAGCTAGATTCCCCCATTTTCTAGGTTGTCAACTATGTGATTTTTTAAAAAAGAATTCTATTTGGACACAATTTACTCAACGTACAGACCAAGCCCGGCAGAGAAGTCCTGGCCTCCGTGGAGAATCTGTGTGAAAGCTCTCCGTCTGAAAGGGCACCTGCTATCACTTGTAATTATCTTTGATAATATGGATCAAGCACAGAAAGACTTGAATTTATTTATTTTCAATCCTGGCACTAGGTAAAAGTTCTCCCTGTATCATGAATGATTGTTGTGGTGCAACCGGAAAATCCTACACCATTCAGTTTCACAGACAGCATAATTAACTCATTTTTATACCAAGCCTTTTTAAGCCAGATCTTTTTGTTCCATGGACTTCTAACGTATTTTACAGTTCTAATTCTCTTCCACTGTCCTACATTAATCAAAGCTCTAACCCCTGTTGTCTTTGTACTACAGAATCAGAATGTGCCCCTGGCGAGGAATGGGGGAAAAGTCAACAGGAATTAAATTTCAGTGCAACTGTTTACTCAACTGTGGCCTGCAGTTATTGAAATTTTATCCGTGGTTTTGTGTGACTACCGCAGTAATGAATTCAGCATGGCTGTGATTTTCTCACTGCTGGTATTCTCACTTCAAGTAAAAACCTGTAGAATAAAAATGATGAAAATAACCCCAGTCCATCACACTGACGCTCAGATTTCTACAAAATGTTTAATTGTTGCAGTTTTCAGTCTGGAAGAAAACTCTAATAACTCCAGTCCTGTGAAACTTTATGAATCCTGAAGTTTTTTTCTTATTTCATCTACAGATTTTCTCTTCCCCAAACAACCTGTTAAAAGGGGAGTCAAACAGCTGTCAGTATTTTATTTTAAAAGACCAAAAAGGCCTGCCAGCCACAATATGTGACGTTTTAGCCACAACGATAGCTGCAACTGCTTTCTTTCTTCCTAAAACACACCAATGACAAATATATTGAAACAGAACTGTTATAAAAATGTTAAAAAGAGTTTTAAGTAGAATCTAAAGGTATTGACCTTTATTTGATATATTTTCCAAAGTAGTCACAACCAAAATAAAAAGGCAAGATGCGAGTAACTAATTATGCTGCTGCTGCTTTTTAAGGCAGGTGCTGGAAGTGCACTTTCATAACTTCCTGTGTGAGGTCCGTCTGTCACTGATGTTGTGAGGTGTGCGTGCATGTGTGTGATATATATGTAAAGTGTTTGGCTGACTTACTACTTTAAGACAGTGAATGATTCTAAGTGCTTCAAGTAAAATTCAGAAGTAGTTAATTGCACTTATTTAATTAATGTCCTCTAAAGACTAATTACTTGGGGTTCTCCACCCCATTGGTCAATAGCCGCACCTCAGCTACTCCATAAAGAAGCAGTTGACCTTGGCCTCTGTATGGTATGGGCATAGCAAATGGCAGTCCAAAACGCCAACCACTTATTCTCAATATAAGCCACAAACATCTACAAACACTACATTAACAAATACATGTACAGATACATGGATACCCTTCCACCGCTTACTCATAGGTTTGGCTGACAACCTTATTGTTTAGAATTAGGTCATCTGGGTTAATTTGAACGCACAACGTTTACATCACAACAAACATTGTACATTCCAGGTGCAGCACTGATGGGACTGGGGTGCCAAGGAAAGAGATCGAGTCACGTAAAGTCCTCTGGATTAACTTTATCTTGTCTCTTAGTTTCTTTTTCTTTCTCTGACAGGTTCTATTGTGTCCTGTGAGTTCTACCAATTTCTAAAAGACCAACAATCTAGTGAGTCCTTACATTTAAAAAATTTTTTAGCAAGGAGAAAAATAGAATATGCGTTAGAGCCTGCCAAAGGCTATATCCCTAATATAAGAAGGGGTTCTCTTTGTTTCTCTGATGTAGATTCCAGGGAAATGTTTGATAGAAAGTTTGCCGCTCTCTCCCTTCAGCCCCTGACGGTTTCCGTTTCTTTCAGAAAGGCCCAAAGATGCATCACCCTTCTCTCCACCTTCTCCTAGTGTCACCATAACTACGTGTCACACACTCGAATCGAGGACTAACATGGAACAAAAACCATCCATTATCATTAACAAAAACTAATAATATGTCCTGATTCCAAGAGAGGCTGGAAAAACAGTGCCTGTCTTCAGGCAAATGCTATTTACTTATTTGAATTTTTGTCAACTCTTTATAGCTACACAATACCATTTTCTGGTTCACCGTTCGAAAGTACTTTACCCCCCAAAAGGATACAACGGGAACAATTATGTCCCAATTTATGTGCATATTGTGGAGATATCAGAGATTAATATACAACATTAATAGAGTTTAGCCACAGCCCAACAACCAAATATATGCAAGAAACATATGTAGATGTCTCTCCTACCACTAAATTCTTACAGGTAGCAGGCAGCGAGTTCTTACACTGATACCTTTGTTATTGCTGTTTCACCTGTTTTTACCTAATTTTGCCTGTATTTCCATTTTTTCTACTTTTATTCACTTAATCTTTTCTCTCGTATAAGCCCTTATTTTTCTTTTCTCTCTTATTCTGTATTTTGTTGCCTTGTTCATAAGGCTTAACAAGTCGGTTACCCATTTTTTTAAATTAAAGCATTGTGTATCGCTTCCCAAAGGTTAATTTTATCCCAAATAAACTTTATGCTGACACATTTGGGGCTGGGAGGGAGTTGAGAGGGGTCCTGTCAATCACAGCCTCAACAACCATGCCCCAAGTGGGGTTTCCAAGATTTGGCACTCCCAAGGGCTTGATAATTCATCTCTTTTGTCAGTTGTTAGGACCCTAGCACACTGTTGGCTGAAATGATGCTGCTTCCAGTCAGAGAGTCAGGCGAACATAAAATATTCACCGTGGTCAAGTGTCGAATGAAGCAGTGGAATTGGCTCCCGCCACCCTCTGCGGCCAGACTCTAGAGCACATTACCTGCTGCTGCTGCTGCACGTGGGCCAGATCTGCCGGCCCCACATCCGCCGCCGGTGCCTCCCCGTTGGACCGCCCTTCCCGAAGACTGCCACACTCTACTAAGTGGCTGCTGCTGCTGGACCCATTCTGGATGGCTGACCCGTTACTTTTTGTCTCAGGCCCAGATTCTTGCATCATGACTCAAAAACCTGATAGAAGGATTTTCAGGAGGGAGAGGGAAGAAAGAAAAAAGGAAGAAACAGCTGTTAGAACAGTTGTTGTGCACAAGGAGAAGGGCCCTCCTGTAAATGCTGCCAAAAATCTGTAAGCAGTTGTCATTTTCTTTCACTCCCTGTATCCCTCATTTGTGATCAGTCCCCTAGGTTTTTAAGTATGGAACTGTCCATCCAAATTCAAGTTCCAGTAGTACTGTTTCAAATAGGTTATCTTTTTCCCTTTAGAAAAAAAAAATATATATTTTCAGGTGAACCTAGATTTTATGGTTAAGTTTCTGTGATCATATCTGGATATTTTGCTCAACCCCAGTAAGTCATCATGTACATCACAGCAGGTTAATACTAAGTCTTGGCGCGCGGACCCGGTGGGGCGAGGCTGCACTCTCAGCCGAAGCCTGTCAGGAGACGGTGTGCACGTGACCAGGAGGCCCCCAGAGGCAATTTGTGTTGAAAGCCCTTACAGTCAAAAACCAAAATGCATTTTAGGCTTCATATGCCTAGGAATCATTCAGATACTAAAATTCTTCAAAATTGGCCATTGCAATAATATAGACCACTTTCAGAGATGAAAAAAAAGTCCCTACTTTTCAAACGTTAAATAAATTCAGACTCTGATCTTTGTCTGATACTTAAAATTGTCCTGAGAAACCCTATTCCAAGTTATGTGTTTCTCATGCTGGATTACTAACCTCTGGTTTGGTTTAAGGCCTGAAAGGTCTGGGCCTTCTTATATTTCTTTTGGAGAAAATCTAGCCTAGGCATTCCAAAGAAAAGCTCTGAATTCCGAAGTACTAAACATCTAATAAAATTGTATGTATGTGTGCATGGTCTATATATATGGGTGTATGTGTGTGTACACACATTTCACTTCCCACCTTGTTCCTCTCTGGGTAGAAAATCATTATCCCAGGGAGCCAACACAGCTCCCAGTAACGATGTCCAATTATGACATAAGACAGATAATATGTGCTCATGTGTACTGTTACCATATATTGATCGCCAGTGTGGCCCCCGGCCCTATTACAGGTGATTTATAGATATTCTCCCATTTAGTTCTTATGACAATTTGTACCCCCAGTTTGCAGATAGGAAAACCTGGCTCCAGGACAGTTGTTCTGATTTGCCTAGCATGAGTCACAGCTGGGAATGGTGGAGTCAGCACTGGAACAAGTCCTGCCTCGTGTCAGTTCTTAACCACGCATTTTCTTAAAGCTGAGGTGGTGCAGTAGGGGCTGAACAATGAAATGGCGGGGCCCTACTCTCACTTCACAGAGTAAGACTTCAAAAAGGAAATACAATAGTCACTAAAGTAGGTTGACAATTCAAACACGAAAGCCGAGAAATGCCTGAATAATTAAAACTTTAATGTGAAATACCAATCACAGATAAAAGGTCAGATACCAGGGGGGACCTCCCAGAAAATGAATTATTTTTTGGAGGGCAGGCCCCTTGTAGCACAGGCTTCCCCACCAGGTGAGTGTTCTAGGAGCCCATCTGCATCAGTGCACCAGCTGGCACTGCTGTGAGAGGCTGCATTCAGCTTCAGTGAATTTTTTGAAGACTCCTTCAACGCATTTGCCCATTTCAAGATGGGTGATTTACGTGTGCACCTGCCCACACTACACTGAGTGTTCAGCAGTTTTTGACCAAAAACAGCATGAAGCGCCCCCCCATCCCGTCCTCCCCTGTTCACCCAATCTCGCCCCAAGCAACTATTTTCTTTGTTTCCCCAGATGAAAAAAGTCCTCAGAGGGAAACTGTTGCCCACGTGGAAGAGGTGAAACAAAAAGCGGCAGATGCGCTAAATGGCATCAAAATCGATGAGTTCAAACCCTGTTTTGAGCAGTGGAAAAAAGTCCCGATATGTGGATTGCATCAAATGGAGAGTGCTTTGGAGGTCACTGCGGTTTAAACATGTACAAACAAATATGCAATTTTTATAAATAAATTACGGGGCTTGGGGGGCTTTCCCCTCATAAAACGAAAAGACATATATACAATCAGTGCTACAGATTTCTCCCCCACACATGAAATATGTGACAACAGGAAAATTTAAACACTGTGGAAATTTTAGAGGAGGTTGCTTTCTTGCTAGAAATTGGTCTAGCTCTTTTCTCTAGACACGCACAAAAACCAAATGGAAGAATTAGAAGCAGGAAAATTCACATCTTTCTTCATTTCCTTTAAGTGCATAGTATGATCCAACTTGAGTACAAACTTCATAAATCCAGAAGACATATTTTTTTTAAAGTTAATCTAATACTGAATGGGATTAGAATGGCATTTTTTGTTAACAGGTGGGAAACAAACTCAGAAGCAACAGCTGATACAGTCTCTTCTCTTAGGATCAGACTTTCCACTAATTGTAGGCCTTTAAAAACTGCATTCAAAATCTTATTGTTGCAGAGTAAATAATCTATCAAAATACAACCATAACTTTCTCTAAGAGATAAGAACCAGGCAATGCAAGTACCTTGCTCATCACCAAAAATGGGAATCAATTTGTTAAATCTAGGGATTCCTTTCCCCAAAGTTTCAGTTTCTGTGGCACAAACTTGCTTGTTAGTGCAGAAGCTAAGTTGAAAAGACAGACTTTAGGTATTTAAAGGAGAGGGTAGTTGTCTTAGAGTAGTTAGCAAGGAAACCCATTGACTTAATTAGGATATGCAATAAACATACCTAAAGAAAAAATGAAAACATTACTATATGTACATGCACATGTATATCTATATCTATGTATCCATCTCCATCCTCTGGAAAGCCTGTCTGTATCAGGGACTGGACTGGATCCCCAAGAGGCAAAACACTGCCTGTATATAAAATCTATACCCGCCCTCAGAAAGGGTATATTTATGCAAACATCCTGACCTTCTGGAGCAGGGTTGCTTTCGAACCATGTAACTGTTGGGACGTCAGACCTGCAAACAGGGGTCTCAGAGGCTGGCCCTGCTCGTTCCCTTGGTTTGACACTGTCGTGGTGGGTGTAGGAAGAACAAGCTCCACTCCACAACTTAACAGGAAGGTTTTGCTCTATGCAGTTCCAAAGAAGGCTGCCAAGTCCTCTGGTACAAGTTTTGCAGGCATCAAGCCAAGCAACTTGGCTTGCAAATCAGGTTTGTGAGAGTGCAGGCTTTGGGACCAAAATTGCATAAAGGATTATTTTGGTCTAAGGATGTCCTTAATTAGTCAAGTGCTAACAGTAGTATGTAGGTTGGAAGATTTAAAATTTCCTATAATCTCCCACACCAATCAGGAGAAAAAAGCCTTTTGAAAAGCACACGTGAAAGGAGTGTCAGTGTCTAAGACTATTTCTAGCAATGCTTGGGGAGGCAATATTTCTTTCTATGGAATTCTCCAAGCCATTTAATAAGCCTTTATATCTGTAACATGCTTCACAAACTACAAGCCGCTCTGATGTACTTTTCAAACTCATAACCAGTTGGTAAGAAGGAAGAAAAGCAGGTGACGTGACTCCCAATTTACAGAGAAGATAACTAAAGCTCAGCAGGTTAGGGTACAGATGCAGCCACAATATTCCCTACTTCAGACATGAACTTGTCCATTCAATAAGTGACAGAGAATTTCCAATTTGCAAAAGTCCTGTGCAAAGTCCAGTTGGTAAACCAACAAAAAGAAAACTAAGTAATTCCAGAAAAGACAATAGCGAGGGTGACAGGTAGACAAAGAAAAGCATTTAAAACGCCAAGATGAAGTGTCAGCATTCTTTAGCAAACAGCTGTATGGGTCATTTTCTATTAAGTTTTACAATTTTAGAGTCATCTGAAAGCAAGTCAATGTGTCCAAGAGGCATCTGCGGTCTCTAACCTAGAACACTGCACCCTCACTCAGAGGGAGTTTGTTCCTGGCACTCAGTTTGTGCAGCATCCGCAATGAACCACTTTGCTCCATATCAAAGTGAGAACAAGAAAGGATGCATAATCATCCGAAGGGCCTGAACATGAAGACACGGCACCCGGAAGGCATGGCCATCACAGACTCAATAACAAGTCCTTTCTCCAGAAACAAAGCCAAACCTTCCACTGGCTTCCTATATGGCTTCGCAGAGTGAGGTTGACCTGTTTATATCCTGTAGGATCCATCCAATAAAAATGCTTTATTGTATTTCTATTGAATGGATCATACGTGACTACCCTACAAAGGCTGATGATACAACTGCATGGATGTCAGAAAGCTTAGGAAGCCAAAATGGACCTCTTCTCATCTTGCTTGGAAACATTACAGAGCTTCTGGTTTCAAAAGATGGATGTTTGTGCTGGAAGGACTTATAGAAAAGGATAAGAACTGAATTTAGCATGCTTGTTTATTGTCACTGCCAGCAGAGCAGTGACAATTCTTTGGAAGAATTCTGGAAAATTCATATTGTCCAGGCCAATATATTTATAGTAAATTAAAGCAATGCTTTATTATCATGACTATTTCCTTGGTTACAGTGTTGATGATGAAATTTTAGGGAAAATAAAGCCCTTGTTATCATGCTTGTGAAGGATTTTAAGCTAACAGAAAGTTCAGTCTTGATTCCAGGGCAGTTAATTAAGGTTGACCAAGTCAGGCAGAAGTAAATTAACTTGGCTGATCAATTATTTATATGAAGCAGAATAAATGTCCTTAAAGAACTTGGTCTGTGCATGAAAGGATGCGTAAATTAAACTAAACATACTTTTGTAAAGTATATTTCCACTTCTATGAGGAGAAGAGAAGTTAACAGCAAAATCCCTTTTAGAAAAATGGTTAGAGTGATTACTTGGTACTCCTCCCCCATTGAAAAGGAAAAATCTTCTTTCTCATTGTTCATCCATGTGCAGGGAAAGAGAGAAAATGGCATGCAATTTTGGAGACATAACAGAAGCTCTTGGGAAGAAAAGAAGGAAGGAAAGGAGGCGAGGAAAAAAGGAAGGGAGGGAGGTAAAAGAGGGGCAGGAATGAGAGGGAAAGGAGAGAAGGGAAAGGGAGAGGAGGAGGGGAGCAGGGAAGGGAAAGAGGGAAGAAGAGATAACCTAAGAATAGAGAGACTATGTGAATTTCTGTATTTTAGAAACGTTGAACATGTGGCTCTTCATCATCAGTTATACTGCATGCAGAATTTATAGACTGGACAAGAATGAGGGTGGGAGCTGGGCTAGCTCTAGTTCTAAAAGAAGTACTCTTTAAATTACTCATGTTGCATCATGAAGATTCAAAATCCTTTATGATTATGTTCATGCCGGTCAGAAAATAAGAAGAAAAATTGGTCTGTATTGAGATATAAAGCATACATTCACTTCTGGGTCTCATCAGGTAAATGAACTGGTTGCCTTTAAATATGTAAAATGTTCATTCACCTGACAACTCAATACTCTCAATGAAGTTTTGTTTTTATAATTTTCTAAAAGATTTTATTTATTTATTTTTAGACACAGGAGAAGGGAGGGAGAAAGAGAGGGAGAGAAACATCAACGTGCGGTTGTCTCTTGCGTGCCCCATACTGTGGACCTTGTCCGCTACCCAGGCAAGTGCTGTGACTGGGAATCGAACTACGACCCTTTGGTTTGCAGGCCGGTGCTCAGTCCATTGAGCCACACCAGCCAGGGCTCAATGGAGTTTTAAGGAGCAAGGTGCAGCCTAACGAGATCCCCCATACCCATGCCCATCCCAGGCAAACAGCAGAGTAGGTAACATGGGTCATTAAACCAGCCCCACTCTTAGCAGGGTACTGGGTGTCACTTCTGTTCAAAATAGTCAGGGACTGGAGCAAACAGAAAGCACGCAGATAGATGAAAGGCAGACGTCTCAATGCAGGGCTACAGCAGTGGAGACTCGCAGTGCCTAGTGTGGGGGACATGCTTTTCAGCTGCTCACCCTTCATGGTGGAAGACCCAGGGCTGGTGGGAGGATTCCAAGTGAAAGTCAGGAGTTAGGGAAGCAGGTGAGAAAAGGACACGATGGGGGGGGCGCACATTGGCCCCAAGATGCTAAATCACTGTCTATAGATGGGGGTTTCAGAGTATACTCTTAAAGAAAAAGAGGAAAGGGGGAGCAAAATAAGAGAAACAGAGCAAGAATAGTTGATTACTTTCTCATCTGAGATCACTTCCACAAACCGCGAATGAACCCTTCAGCCACCACCACCTGTCCATCTGCTGCCCCCACGGGCAGGGGCCCCATTTCATGGGAAGACCATCCAAGAGCCAAGTTTACGAAGAACAGTCAGCTCAGCGTGCTATGTGTTACGAAGGCATCATCTTCAAAAATCAAATTTTCATAATTATAACGGAAAGGCGTAAATATTCTAATGCATGGCAGCTCAAAAAGTAATCAAGGGAATGAGCCGGAGGGCTACTTTAATGTATGCAAAACTAGTGACCCACAGTAAATGGAGGTAAGCTACAATGAATGCAAAGTACTGCACACACACTGAAGTCCTGGTTTGATGAGGGACGGCTAAAATTAACACCCAATTAATTTCCGAATTGACAAACAAATGAAACCCATAAATCTACTTTCTCATTAATTTTCTTGTGGTATAATTTAAAGCAGTAATATGAGGGCAAAAACTGAGTATTATCCATCATAAATATCAAAAAGATAGCACTGTAACCCCATAAATTATGCATATTACCTGTTGTTAAAAATGATTTATGTATTATCAACTTTATAGTGCACTGTAGATGTCTAGATCTATCTTTAAAAATCTGGAATTTCACTTAGCATTTAGGAAGAAAAAGTTCAGGAGCAATGAAATTGCCAAACCATGTTAAAAAAAACAGCAGCCTCCTTTTTAGCCATATAGGATGTCAGGGCAAGACTGGAATCTTCCTAGAACTTAGGAGATGTTGAGAGAATATCATGGAGGTAATGGGCTAGGCGTCTCAGGGGCGGAAAACACATTAGCAGTAGGACATACTCTTCCTCCTCCTCCTCCTAGAAAGCTCTGGAGGATGCCTCCTAAAAGAGCTGTTCATCTCAACTGCCTTCAAGAACACAGGAACCACTGGCTAGGCCTGGAAAGGGATCAGCCCAGGCAACAGGCCTGGGTGCACCTCAAAGCACCGTGGGGGAAGACCTACAGCTACGGGACTCAGTGAAGCTAGGAAGCCACAGTTGATGGGAAGTTTGGGGAGAAAATTATGGTTATTGGTAACGATGTAATATGGCTGCTCTCTCACTTTTATAGTTCAAAGAAGAGAAAAAAGAAATAGGAACTAGTTTGTATTTATCAATTACACCATTAGTACTTTGTATTTATCAATTAAATGAGAGAAACATTCAGATTAAAATGATTTCTTCCCCACCTCTCCACTTTCATTTGTTTAATAAGAATTTTTAAAAAAATCTTTTATCTCAAACTTTACTTTCAGGCACACCTTGCACTTAATAGGAATTTAATACACAGTTGCTGAATGTTTAACTAAATGATTAAATGAGAGAAAAATCCAAATCTAACCTCTCAATCATATGAGATCAAGGGCTTGTGCAAGCTACCACTTTATGTTTCTACTTTTAAAATACATTATTTCCTGTACTTCTTTGGAATGACTAGCTGTTTTGGAGATCTGAAAATCAGAAAATATCTCAAGCCCTTAAATCATTTTAAGTCTCAATAGAAGTAAGACTGTCCTAGTCATGGAAAATTTAAAGATAATCAACCAATGAAAAGCTCCATCACAACCCATGGTAAACATTTAATATACACAAGAATAACTCAGATGGACTAAAAATGGTGAAGAATAGCATGTTTGATTTTCCCTGTAACTCATGACTCAGAACAGAATTAGAGGAACAGGGTGGTAACAAAATAATGATCCTCACAAAGAGATGGCTTCCCTTCTTCATCAGACTTTTGATGTGAAGACAAGAGAGGACATTTCCCAGGAAAGGCACTTTTGAATCCCAATACCCAGACAGCAGCGCTGCTCAGGGAAACTGTCGATGTCCCGCTTTCACCACCTGTCTGAATCAGACTTTCCCGGACATGAAAATCTTTATAAGACATCAGTGAGTGCAGATAGCAAGCACCCCACCCGCGTAAAAGTTACAGATGTCTAAATTATATTTTCAGAAATTCACCTACTGTTCGCCTTGTTTTCCTCCTCTCCCAGAAGATAAAAGTTTAAGTGCTGTAATCATAGCAACTGTGTGCAAACTATGAAGGTTAGAAAGAAGCTGCTCTAGGAAACAGAAATACAAAGGAGAATGCATACCCACTCCCTGGCATATTAACCTAGAGAAGATCAAATAATTAAACAAAGACCAAAAAGGAGCCTTGCAGACCCAGTACTAGACTGTTTGCTTTGCCATAAGGAAGCCTCTGAAGCCAAGGGTGGGACAGGGCCAGGTGTTCTGGGGCGTTTAATTAAAATGCATTTTTACAGAACAAAATGAATTTTAAGTTTGAGAATTAGCAAAGCCTGCTGAACTTTAACCATTTGAATATTCGAACAGCTGAACTCTCACAAATAGCCTAGTGGAATAAAGTGACCAACACCCAGTTCAGAATATAGAATCTTTCATTTTCATAATTTATATAATTTATATACATGGGGCCAGGGTCTCATCATCATTTAATGACTGGCATGCTTGGTGACACACTTCATGTCTCTTCCACTTCGCCACCAGCCCCTAACCGCTCCACTGGCCAAAGTGAACAATACATTCTCAGTATCACAGCAGCTGAGTGAATGCAGGCCGTCACAAGTCTGTTGCCTGCATCTCTCTGTTGTGTGAAAGGAGCAATTACTTAATTTTATCCTTCAAAAACTCCAATACGCATAGATGTATTCCCCCCAAAGTTACTCTTACAGATAGATTAGCAGGCTTTTTCTGATATTAAAAAGGGCCACACTTTGTTGAAGGCCATGACTCCCCCAACCTCCACCCTCCAACTGACACCCCAGTCTCTGCTGTATCCTTGTAATTTATAGCAAATGCTAACACACCCTAACAATTCAGAAACAGCAACAAACAATAATTAGAAAAACAAAGATGATGCGAGTTCAGTTTTCTCTGCCAAAACATGACAAAGGACAGGCTAATGTTCTATCTTATCTAATGTGGCACCCAGTGTCCAAGGGACAAGAGTCACACACAGAGCTGAATACAGACACACAATTTTTGCTTTACTTCACTAGAAATAATTAATACAAAAACTTATGTAAAATGAGATAGGCAAAAGCAAGAGGTATGAATAAAAACAGTAGCTTTTAAAATATATATTATGCGAATCAATTATTTGATATCCTTCCAGTTAAGATGTCTCCATTTACACATGACAAGATTGATTTAGAACACATCAAACTAAAAGTGACTCTCCCCTTTTCAACTTGACAAACTACATGCATCACAGAGAATCACATGAAGTCCACACGACACAAAATGCATACACAACACAAAACCCAAGGACTGTACCTGTCAAAGGTGACTGCCTTGTTCATAGCACTAGACTTTTTCTCCTATACCTCCTGAATCCTTGTTTGCTCCACAGTTTTCTAGCCATCTGAGGTTCTATTACTGAGCTAGTCGCCTTTCAGGAGAGCTCTCTCCCTTCTGAAAAAAGCAAACAACTGCATAGATATCATTACACTAAGGAAATCTCTTAGAAAAACCAAACAACTTGCTAATCTCTCAGCCCCTTCATCCAAGCAAAAGATAAGAAAAGCAAACCTAAGTCTGTTTCAACCACATTCCAGGGACAAGTTCCCCTTTTTCTTTCTTTATCAAAATTCTAGCATAAGTTTTGTTTTGTTTTTTTTTTTCCCCTGTGTTTTTTTAAACAGACCTTGCAGGATAAACTGCTGCTCACACCCGCAAACAAAGCAGTATTTGTTTAATAAGGATTGCTGCCATGGGTACAGTAAACAAGAGGCCTGGGCATTTGTGTTTATGAACAAACACATCATCTTACAAGAGTAATTTAACATTAACCAGGTGGAATAATCAACAGATTTCATAGGTGACACCAGGGGCAGGACTAATGTAAACAGAACTGGCAGGAGAAAGGAGCCACTCTTTAGGAATCAAGGTCGAGGTAAATGCATTACAGGGTAAACAGCTGCAAAGAAAGCAAGATAAACAAACAGTCATTCTTCTGACATTTAGAGGCAGAAAAGTTGTGTGTTACATAGATCAGCTGCTGACCACCATGAAATCAGACCAGTTGGAGACCAGGCCTGCCTGTTTGCACAATGCCAGGTTTGCTTATAAACAACCATTTGCTGTTACCAACCTCGCATTACTCATCGTCATAGAAGCCAGAGCAAATCACTGAAATCTGATTAACTCTTCACTGATGACATTACTTAGAAATAAAAAAGCATGGCCCCTATAACAAATAAGAAGACACCCCCAAATGAGCTCAGTCTACACCTGGCTTGTTTGTAGATAAAAATAAAACATACACATGGTTTAAGCTACTAAAGGTTAAATTTGGTAACGGCTTTAAAAGACTGTAATGTTTTCATGCTTGAGTAACTACGCCTTCACTTCCTAGACTCATCCTTTACCAATGAAATTCATGGGTCACTCATGCTTCAAACCTTGAATGTTTTATCTAGAAGGAAAACCTTGATTTTCCTTTCTCCCCAAGATACCTTTATGTGCACTGAGTCCACAAACAAATATATTTGTAGCATTCTCAACCACACTGCAAAAATTAAACTGTATCAGGTTATAATTTTTGCCCTTAAAAAGATTACCTAAGAAATTAATCAGTTGATGTTACATATGGCCACTCAGGAGTTCATTTTGTCAGCTTCTCAAAGAAATCTTAAGTTTTCAAAGTCAATAGTAAAAAATGAGTTCAATGTGACCACTAGTGCGAGTGTTATAAAAAAAATGTTGTATTTTCAAAATTTTGCTTCCTGTGTACTAATATGTAAAACAGGTTACTGTATAAGAAAGTGATCATGCCTTATCAGAGATACTATACTTAGGTACACCAGGCCTGTCTGGGCAAAGTGCAGCCATTGTTAACATAATGAAAGAGGTTTGTGCAACACTGATGTAACCCGGCAGCCAAGGAGAGTGGGCTGACTGGAATGCACATGCGTGAACAAGGACAACTTCACTGTACTAGTCAGTGGGGGCAGTAGACACCAGGCACGCACCTTGACCGGTGCGTGCTCTACTCCCTCAGTCTGTCCTGGTGTGGGTGCACACGAGAGGCAACTGATCAATGTTTCTCTCCCCCTCTTTCTCCTTCCCTTCCTCTCCTCTAAAAATAACTAAATAAAATCTTAAAAATTGTACTGGTTGGCCCACTTACCCCTGGTCCCCACCCATCCCCCCACAGTTCCACTATAAACTCCTTAACCTTCTCTGGCTGTTCTTATTCCCACTTCCTGTTCCAGTGATCTAATCTTTGTTCTGCAATCCTGAAGTCACAAAGTAAGGAGAGTGTTTTGTTTTCTTTTATTTTTCTTTTGTTTTTGTTTTGTTGTGCTGTGGTTTGTTTTCCAAGTGGCTCTCTGGTGAGAGTATCCTTTCCCCAAATTAACACAGCCCCAAAGCCTCAACAATGTCTGGAGCAGAAATTTATTTCTACAGGGCACTTAGTGCCCTCCTAGAAGGAACTTTTTCTGGCTGGTGGGTCTGTCTCTACCTTATGGACCCAGAGAAGGGACACGGAGACCTCTCCCTTTTCTGTCCTAGAAACAACGGGGCTCGAGCTGTCCCACTGCCCTAAAGCGGAAGCCCGGCCTTGCTCAACTCCCAGTGATGATGCCAAGTCTGGCAGCTGAAAAAACTAAACATAGAGACTCCTCCTCAAATGCTTTGGGATCCGAACGTTCTCAGATTTCATGCTCACTACTCTGCGCATGGGCAAGATGACTAGGAGACAAAGAGAAGGAAAATATCTTATCCAATGTCCCAGTGAAACTCAAGAGAGAAAAACAGTAAGTCGAAGCAGAATGAATGCTGTGTCCTGCCAACCCCATTCCGCATCTTCACTGGAAAATGCTGATTACTCAACCACCTGCACTTCCAATATTCACCAGGAGTTCTCCTGACTATCATTTTTATTTTATTTTCCTAAAGATGAACAAGACTATCAATAAAAGACCATAAACAGGGTTTACAATTCTAAATGGCAATCTGAAGAGTTGTAACCATTTCTCTTAATAAAGGCTGATAGTTGAGTCTTGGAGTTTTTAAAGCCAAACCAAACCTAAGCATATGATCACTGCCCAAACGGGACTCCTTTGGACGCTGAGACAGCTCTATGATGCCCCACCATGAGTAGAATAAGAAGCAAACAAGCAAACAAACAAAACAAGTCTTTTTGCAGTTGTGGTGGTAAACTTGTCCTCACATACCTTTAGTTTTATCTCATGTGCCCAGTTTACTTATTTTGTTCCTCACAGTCCCCAAATATTTAAAGCTAAACACATTACAATAAAAGAAATGGAAGAGAAGAGAGTCCATTTATTAAGAAGTCTTTTATATCCTGTTTGGTAAATGATTTTCAAAACTGCACAAGTCCCAGAGAGGCTCTGGGGAGATGCAGGATTGGAAAGGACTGCTTTATTCTTTCTGCAACTCTTCTCTGGAGTGAAAATCTTACAAATTCCTAGACTCAGAGTAGTCGTGCCATCTGAGGGGCACTTGAACCAGTTTCCAAGCCTCAAGCATTCCTTTCTCTTTCTACCTTCATAATTTTTGCCACCTCCACCCACGTGTCCACCAACATAGTTTTTTAAAATTTGTTCACTTTTGACAAACATAAATCTATTTCAAAGGAAACTGTATATTACGTTGTCGCATGGAAAGCCAGCGTGTATTCCCTTATAGAAGAGAAAATCTTTGTAATAAATGTAATACAGCCTAACCCACGTTATTAAATTCTAGCTAGATCCTGCTGCCCAGGAAGGCCCTGAGAGGGGAGCCATGTTCTCTCTTTGTTAAATAATGAGCTTACAACTGGAAGACAGAGATTAAAGACACAGTAGTACCAAATGGACACTTTCTCCTTTGCTTTATCAGAAGGATTAAAACAGACTGAAAATGGAATTGCTTCAACATCAAATCACAATAATGAGAATTGGTGAATGATTTATGAACCATCGAAAAATCCTCTTCCAACATACCAGTGAGGTGTATAAGCACACATACTGGGAACTGAGCTGGAGGAGACTTCAGAGACCCATGTAAAGTGTCTACCCTTGACTCCTAAGCAAGATATTCCTAACAATGTAATGCATAAAGCACTTATAAAGAGCCTACTCAGTACACCAACTAACTTCCTAGACTTTCTAATAAATAGCCAACTTCCTAGAGTCTCTAACTCCTGCCCCACACTGGTGGGGCTCCTAAATCACGGGTATCATCCTTACAACAGACAACTTAAAAATCAAACTGGCAGCTTCAGCATAAGCCTCCCTGCTGGGCCTGCCTTTTCTCACACCATCCTTTCTGCAACACAAGTTCAGAGTTTATTCAGTACCAAGTAACTATTATATGATTAAAAACCATGCCATATCATTCAAAATATAGATGCTTTTATTAGTCCAACCTGTTTTTGTAATGGAGTGCCACCGATGACCTAGCATTAGCCTCACTCCCTGCTATTAATCACACTTCTCTAAGAGCTCATTTTGCCTTAAAACCTTAAGAAATTGCTATAATTTAAAGACATGGTGTCTACATAATGGAAATGCCTCAAAGATTGTATCATTTCACAAAACACAGTATTTTTTAGTGGGAACAATGACCGTGACGCTAAGGTACTGCAAAATGGGGACTTTATATATATATATGTGTACTATAAGATGGGAATAATTTACACATGGAAAATGAGATGTAAGCTGTCTTTTTTATTTGAGGCTTCTCACTTCTGTACACATTAATCACTACCTCTGGGAAGCTTATTAATCTAAAAGCATAGGCATATAGTTCACATAGATTAAAATCAATGTAACAGTACCAAACAAATAAAATATAAATATGAAAGGGGGAAAACCTAATGTAACAGGGCAAAAGATGTCAAAACATATCTTGTGCTTCAGTTCTATTGGCAGTATATTCCTCATTCATCATCTGTAATTCCTGTATTTCCTCTGCCCACGTGAGGGGCACTAAAGCAAGCTCTTCAGTAAGTGACTTCACGACTAACTACAGGTATCTGTCAATTTACTTTCAGTATGATTTCAACACTACTGTATAATGATGCCCTTATTTTGTAAGTCCTCATCTCATTAAACTACCCTCATGACCATTTAGTACATCTGAGTGCTATAAAGAAGAAGTTTTTCAAAATACAGAGCTAAAATAAATCTTTTTAAAAGTGCCCCTTCAATTTTTACTATTATGCAATTAAAACACAATATATACTCATCTTCCAATCTTGCATATGTGTAAAAATGGAGACATCATGTTACATGATGAAGAATAAGCTCCCATTAGGCATACAGATGATGACTAGATCTGACAGGAACGGCTAAGGAAAATGAGAATCAGTAGGCCTAAAGTCAAGAACTCAGATACCATCTTACAGTCAGCAGGTTGGTGACAAAGTATAGGTGGGGCTGAGCCTCAGGCTTTTCCGGGATAAGTTATTACAGCTCTAACTGAAGGGCCCCTTCTCATAGAGATATGCTTCCCTGTACGGTGTCAAATGATCAGATAAGTTTCTAGACCTTGAACCTGTCCCCTCCCATATCTGACTAATAAATATGCTAACTTCTTTACTTCTTTCTCAAAAGCTAGGAGAAAGTGCTGAGCCAGGGGGAGTATTTAGGAAGAGGCTGCCACAGACACGCCAGCAAGAGGGCTAGAGCTTGAAGTGCCCAGAAAAGGCAGACTGGGTACCAACAGCAGGATGGGTGATGGCAGCCTCCCCTCACACACTGGGTATCCATGCCACTGGACAGCAGCAGAGTTGATGGTGGGACCATCTGGTGTCTGGTGACTGGATTCTCAATAGGACTCATTCATCAACTAAACATCCAAAGAAACTTCTGAAAGGGTGTTGCTACTCCTTCGCATTTCCAGGGTAATTGTGAGGGGTGAGGGTACTGGATATCTTTAGAGCAGAAATAACACCTGGACCAGTATTAGACATAATGGAGGCAACAGGGTCCATTAGTATTATTAATACATGAGTTAAGACTCAACAAAGATCACAGCCCCTGGATAACCAACTGATGGAGGGGCCAGGTATTGATCCAAGAGCAGATCCTCCTTGCGCGTTCCTTAGGAGACAGTACAGGTGCAAAGGCTCTATCTCAGGGCAGGGGCTTTCCACACAGAACCACGCATACCTCCGGCAGACACGGCAGTCAGCACTTTCTGCACTGCGCCTGTGGTGCAGGTCAGCTACACAAAGCATGGTTTCATGGAGAGTGGCACAGGCAATTTCTGGAAACTTTAAAATGCAAATTCCGAGGCCCATCTCAGATCTCCTGAGTAAGAACCTATATTTTAATAAGATCCCCCAGGTAATCTATTTACAATCTGAGAAGGCAGTGTGCTGGAATGGGAGCAGACTTACTTCAATTGGATTCCCACTCTGCCAATTTACAAATTTTCAATAAGCCACCCAACCACTCTTTCCATTTCCTTATGTTTAAAGTTATATTACTCTGCACTCATCCCTCTAAGCAATATTTATTTGTACCTAATATGTTTCAGATTATGTATTAAATTTGGGGCAACAATGGGGAATAAAAATTGATACAGATCCAGCTCCATGGAGGTGGCTGTTGAATTGAGAAGACACATATTAACCAATTAGTCATATACATAAGTGGAGATTATACCTGTGATAAGTGCTACTATGAAAAATTCACAGTGCTCTGAGAACACACAAAGCTAATATATGCAAAGTGTCTTGTATGTAGTAGGTGCTCAATAAATCACAGCAATTATTAGTAACCCATAAAGCCAGACCTTTGGGAAGCTACTTAAAAATTCCCAAGTACAAAATACTCTCTCCTCATCATAAGATAAGGACTGTGTTCTCAGTTAAATTACTTTTAAAAAATGTTTTCCTGCTTCCTCCTGGATATAGGAGGAATACTATAACATGAATAAAGTCAACATTTCTTCTAACGACAGCTTAGAGAAGAACATTAACTTTCTGAGTGATTGTTAAGAATTAGCTCATGTTATATAAAGAACTCGCACGACTCCATTCCAGGAAGACAAACAATCCAATTAAAAAAATGGGCAAAGGACTTGAACAGACACTTCTCCAAGGAAGACGTACAGAGGGCCCAGAGACATATGAAAAGATGCTCAGCATCACTAGCCACCAGAGAGATGCAAATTAAAACCACAATGAGGTCCCATCTCACACCAGTCAGAGTGGCCAACACAAACAAATCCACAAACAAATGTTGGAGAGGATGCGGAGAAAAGGGAACCCTAGTGCACTGTTGGTGGGAATGCAGACTGGTGAGGCCACTGTGGAAAACAGTATGGAATTTCCTCAGAAAACTAAAAGTGGAACTGCCCTTTGACCCAGCAATTCCACTGCTGGGATTATACCCTAAGAACCCTGAAACACCAATCCAAAAGAACCTGTGTACCCCAATGTTCATAGCAGCACAATTGACAATAGCCAAGTACTGGAAGCAACCTAAGTGCCCATCAGCAAATGAGTGGATCCAAAAATTATGGTGCATTTACACAATGGAATTCTATGCAGCAGAGAGAAAGAAGGAGCTTATACCCTTTGCAACAGCATGGATGGAACTGGAGAGCATTATGTTAAGTGAAATAAGCCAGAAGGTGATGGACAAATACCATTTGATCTCACCTTTAACTGGAACATAATAAATAGAAAAAAAAAAAGGAAACAAAATATAACCAGAGACATTGAAGTTAAGAACAATCTTACAATGGGCAGGGGGGAGTGGGGAGGGGATAGTGAGGAGAGGGGATTACAGGAACTACTATAGAGGACACATGGAGAAAATCAAGGGGGAGGGCGGAGGTGGGGGAGGGACGGGGGTTTGGCTGGGGTGGGGTGGAGGGATGGGGAGAAAAGCCACAAAACTGAAATTGAATAACAATAAAAAATTAAAATTAAAAAAAAAAAGAATTAGCTCATGTTCACCAAATTGTAGTTACAAGTTGTAGCTGCAGAGCAGGGCAGAGGGTAATACTGCACAACAGCCTTGTTCTAAGCAGCCTTTGATTATCATTTTAAAGCCTCAATACTTAAAGAAAATCTTTAATTGGCTTTTTGGTGGCATTTCTCCTTTATATATTCAGTTTACTGAAGTCAAGAAAGTACATGCTAATAACTGCAGACAGGATTAGCAACCTGTACCTCATATTGTGGACACAGTGGTTAATTATTCGTGCCCTTACTGCATGTCTGTATGGCAGGGGTTTGGGGGGAGGAAACTGGACTGAACAGGAATCAGAGGGCTT
The DNA here is from genome assembly GCF_022682495.2 of Desmodus rotundus. Classification (NCBI taxonomy): domain Eukaryota; kingdom Metazoa; phylum Chordata; class Mammalia; order Chiroptera; family Phyllostomidae; genus Desmodus; species Desmodus rotundus. Next base: position 71,176,075 of record NC_071394.1, on the reverse strand, counting down.
GTGGCCAAGTCCCCAACACAGAGGATGCCCACCCCAGGAGCTGAGTGACTTAATCTACCCCAGTAAATGTGAAGCTTTCCTAACATTACAACTGGTGTGTTCGCTGTTCCTTTAAAACAGCCCTCCAATCTCTACAATGATTTCTCTTTGCTCATTGTCCATGAATTCGTGTATTTTAAATAAAAAAAATTAAATATGACATAAAAGCTTTCCATAGTTATACAAGTTTTGGGTTCTTTTCCAAAAAATGGGCTTCCTTCCAACAGGTGGATACATCCCTGACCAAAAAAAATACAAAATAGAGTAGTTGATTTGGAACAGGCAGAGAAGCTGAAACAGATGGGTTACGTGAAACACAATTTGTATTAAGACCTCCGTCTTCACATGCACTAGCTGAGTGATAAAACCATGGGCTCACACACTGGAACATACACTTTGTTTTTTATAAATTGAAGTATTGTTAGGTGGAATGGGACAGAGTCATTAGTAGCTTGGTTAGTGGTCAAAAGTGGGCGGTTGCCATTTATTACTGCCTGGAATAAGACACATATTTAGGACAATTTCTCTTGGATCTAACTATTAAGAATGCAAAGTGTGAGAGAAAAGGATGCCCCCAGGCACATTTGGCAGTGTCTGGAGACATTTTTGGTTGTGACAACTGGGGGAAAGGGGTGCTAGTAGGAAGCCAGGGATGCTACTAACATTCCCACAGTACAGGCCCCACAACAAAAATCATCCAGTCCCCCATGCCAAGTGTCATGGGTAAGAAAACTGTTCTATGCAAATTTGTACTGTTATGAGATCAAAGCAATGAATCCTATTTCTTGTTCAATAATAAATTTATAATGTGCCTTAAAATTTTAATGACCTGTGATTTTTGCTTGCATTTCTACTTCACAAATACTACTGAACTGAGCACCTCTCGTGGGTCTGTTAGGTAAGGCTTACTGGGGCACTAACACGCACATGCAGTGCTGTATTTCACAAGGTTCATCGTGTGGAGGGCTAGGTGGGCTGGGACAGGTGAGGGAGGATGTGCTGGCAGCAAAAACAAGGACAGGTGCTGGAAAATGGACGTGCCACAACTGAGAGTGAAGATACACCGGACAGTTAACTGAGCAGGGGCAGAGACAGTCTTGGATACAATGAATTTTTTAGGAAAAGAAGTCTGATGGAAATGCCCATGTCACGCTAAAGCAAGTAGACTGGGGACAAATGAGGGCACTTTAGTACACCACTGACAGAGGCAGCGGAGAGGGAGGATGGAGAGAGAGCTGGCCTCCCTCTCACCTCCCCTGCCTCCTAAGTGCCTGCACCCTCAGGGCTCCCTCACCTGGGTCAGCTAGGCACTCCAATGTGAAAACAGTCTTCCTCAACCATAGATAACCCTTCCTTCTCCTGCCAGTTGATTGCAAGAGCTACTGCACCCCTCCGCTGTCTCCTTTCCTCCCTCCCACTGGGTCCTCAGCTTGCTCCTGCCTCACCTTTCCTCTGAAAGTATTCCTATCACAATTGCTAATGTGCCTGGACTTACTAAATCCAATTGACACTTTTCAATCCTAATCTTATCTGGCCTTTTGAGAACACATCACACTGTCATTTATATTGTCTCTCTTGAAAAAAAAAAAAAATCTTCCCATTTCCTCCAGGTTTGCATGCTCTTCATCATTCTGTCTACATGGCTGGTGGCTCCTTCTCTCTCTTCTGAATGAGCTTAACTTCTCTTCATTGTTAAGTGTGTCATCTTGCCCAGAGTTCTGCCCTCAGGGCTCCAAAGTTTTTCTGGAAAGGGCCAGATAGTATTTTTGACTCTCTAGGACCTGGGGTCTCTGTCCCACCTCCTCCGAGTGGCAGCTCTACTGCAGCACCAAATGAACTTAAAAAACACAGGAACAAACAGGCACAGCTGGGCTCCAGCAGGACTTCAGTTTCCACGCAACACCTCCTCGGTCTGGTGGTTAGCGGCCCTGCTCAGGTCCTCTCCATGCCTTCGCTTCACACCTGCTTGTGTCCAGTGGCTCCGGAACCACTGTCAGATTCAACCAAAACATCTTTCCAGAACTTCAGGTCTCTAACCTTCTGGACATTTCTCCTTTGACATCCTAAATGAACCCCAACTTTGTCTCAAACAAATTGAGATCACCTACACCCAAACTCCAAAACAGGGGTTTTCAGGAAAGGGACCACATTCTAAACCAGGAATTATCTGATAGTCCTCCTTCGCTTTGCTTTCCCATATTACCAATTCTCTCTCCTTATTTAATAAAAACTCCTTCTCCATACCTTTGCTTTGGAGCACGGCTGGCCTACTCCCTTCCTTCAATGGCTACTCCTTCAATGGCCCCCCATGGCCTCTAGTGTGAAGTCCCAAACTTCAAGGCCTGCTCTGTCTAGCGAAGTCACTGGCCACAGGAGGCCACCTAGCATTAAAAATGTGGCTAGTTATGACTGCAGAACTCAATTTTTAATTATGTGTGATTTTAATGCAAACTAGTTTAAATTTAAAACCGATATTCAGAGCAGTTATTGAAAACTTTTAAAGTATGTGTTAAACAACTTGTGTATGTGAATCTATTAATCTACTTGGTCAATGGTGAATTTTATGAAATTTAAATAAAGATTGCACATTCATAATGAAATTTTAATATCCAAATCAAGATGATTCTTTCAGAATTAGTATGAAAGAAAAGAATATAAAGGGTGTCTCATAAATTGTTAATATTGCATCCATACTGAAATGATGATATTTTGGATAAACTATATTAAATGAAATATAATTTACAGCAGATTCTTTTCACTTTTTAAAATGTAGCTAATAGAGAAGTTGAATTCCTCATGTGGATCTCATTTTGTTTCTGCTGCACGACGCTGGGCTGGGCACACAGCCCTTTACTCTCCAGCTGTAACACCGTCCTCTCCCCTCTCCCTATCAACACTGTGGCCGCACTCGAAACCTGACTCTAATGTCTCTGCACCTCTACACACATGTTCCTTCTACTTCTGTGCCTCTGCCATGAATCTTTAAGGAGTCAATTCCTACTGAACTTCAAAATTCAGTTCAAGCTAAGAAGCTTTTACAGACCATCCCACCACCAAGTCCGGGACAGACTTTCTCCCATAGGTTCTCTTCAAGTTTTATACTAAACTCTTTCAGGGTAATCATTATACTGTATTCTAATTTTCTGGGCCCTTACTGGTAAGCCAGGCATCATGATTTATACCTAACAGGTACCTTGCAGTTTGATAAATAATTCACTGTCACCTAGATGAATGAACGAATGTGTGAGAGAGGTATCATGCAGCTACAACCAATGACCTGGGAGCTGATTATGAGTGCCCAGGCAACATCAACAAGGTTTCTCAGATTTCCAGCCCTGGTGATCAGGACAATAATGATGCTTTTGTGAAAACAGCCAGGTGAAGGAAAGAGGTATTTCTCAGGAGAGAAGAAGTGAAAGCAAGAACTAGAGGGTAGTCAAACAGTTCAGAGGGAGTGGGTAAGATTGAGAGGGGAAGGGAAAGGTCCTCAGAACAAGCCATAGTGAATTCCTACATTTAGCAAACAGGAATAGTAACATTTACTAAGTTCTACTCTTCGCAATTTCCATGTTGGGCGTATATTAACCCTCAATTTTTTTTTTTAGAAGAAAACACTGAAGATCAGGGAGTATTAACACGCATACACACAGCTGGTGGACAAACATTTGAACATCAAAGTCATCCAATCTCTGTCTGCTACACTACAGTCAGGGGTAGAGACAGCCTTAGAGAGTGGCATAGAAGTTAGAAGGGAGTTTCAACAAGGAAGGGGTGGTTGGTGGTTTCAAGTGGCTTAGAGAATTTGAGTATGACAAAATGATGGGGAAGGCAAAAGGGAATTCCCCCATCTAACATCAAAAATCGTCATCCTTCTGCTCCTTCCTCCTTTTCTTCTGCGAGTAAGGGCTTGTTCACCTTCTACCTTCTCTCTCAAATCCATGCCTCCATCAGTTATCCACTACTACTCAATCTCTCTACTGGCTCCTTCATTTTAGCCTACAAATACATCAATGTACTCTTACCCTACACAGTCATTTCCAGGTTGCTCTTCCGCTCTTCTAGCACCCAGCCTTCAACCTCTTTCCACTATTCAGTTAACATCTCAAAAGGGTGCTGCCCATGTTTTTATCGCCTCCTTGCAACTGTCTGCACTGTGGATTCAAATTCTCCAGGATAGAATAGTAGTTCTTAAACTCAGAAGCCAATTATAATCAATGCTTCTCCCAATCAGGGGCAGGAAGGCTGCGGGAGAAGCCCAGAGGCAGCGTGTGCAGCAGACAGGCTGAGGGAAGCCGGTGCAGGTGGTGCTGGGACACAGAAACACTTGGAAACCCAACGGACCAGAGGTTGCCTGTTGTGCTGTGCGCTGAAGGCCACTCATTGAAACTTCTCCCAAAGCTTCCCTGAGGCCGTGTCCCCCTGGTTCGCAGCCTGACTCTGTAACCCTTTACCTAGTTTGTCTTTTCTAAAAGACTTACTATTTCTACTTGCCCATTCAATGTTGGTATTTCTTAAGATTCCCCTGTGACCTCTATACTTGTATATGCTTCAACACTACCTATTCCAGGGATTGTTAGATTGGATCCCCAACAATTACTTCTCTTTGTTGTTCATTTCCATGACTAAAACTCCTTTAAATTCCCTAAAACTCAAGATGTCCAAAACTGAACACTCTTCCTTCAAACCTGCTACTTTCTCTCATCAGGAAAAGGTCACTGTCATCTCCTTTGACACTAAGTTGATTACCAAACCCTGGGAATTCTTAGTCTTATATATCTGTCAGATTTATCTCCTTTCTTTTCCTCATCCCCAGGCCATCCATCCCTCATCATTTTTACCCCACAGTACTTAAGGTGCCTTCTGCGACCATCATAAACATCATTCAAAACAAAAGTCCTTGTGATCAATTCACTCCCTTGCTTGCAACCTTCAAAGCCCTCTTGTTTTCAAAGGATACTCTTAATTCCTTTGCTTGGAATAACAGGCCCTTCGGGCAACTTCCCAGCCTTCTCTCCTGCTGTCTGCCTTCACTAACTCAGCACTCCCGGCTACTCTGCTCTTTCATATTTCTGTGTTTGCTCTTTTCTCCCTCTTAGTTGTCCCTTTTTACTACTTTAATCAATAAACTCCTACAGCCCTGGCCGGGCGGCTCACTTGGTCGGAGTGTCATCCCATGTACCAAAAGGTTGTGGACTGGATCCCCGATCAAGGCACATTCCTAGGTTTTGGGTTGGATTCCAGCTCAGGGAGCATATAGGAAGCAACCATTCAATGTTTCTTTCTCTCTCTCTCCCTCTCTCTCCCCCAACCCCCGACCTACTTCCTCTCTCTCTAAAATCAATAAAAATATTTTCAGGTGAGGATTTAAAAAATAAATATGTAAAATTAATTAATTAATTAATAAACCAACTCTTACAAATGCTTTGAAACCTAGCTCAAATGTTACCTTTAGAGAGAGTTTATCCTAGGTACTCCAGATGTACTTTATTTTTACACTGGCCAACGGTCAGGTACATTTCCACATTATAATGACTAAACTTCTCCTCCCACTAGGTCAGGAGTATCCTGCCATTGCTTGACTAAAGCCTAATGTTATTGGGTACTTAGCAGCATTTGGCAAAAATCTGCTGAATGAGTAAATGAATGGATGAATGAATGGATGGATGCATGAATGGATGGATGGAGGGATGGATGGATGGATGGATAGATGGATGAGTGAATGGGGTCATGAGCAATGGGAGGATGTGGAGGATAAGCGTGGGCAATCACTAATACTGTCTAGAATGTGGCTGCTGCTCAATAAACTGAGGGTTTCTTCCCTCTTGCAAACATGGGAGGTGATCTTTAACAAGTCACATGACCACCATATCCACAGTAAAAGAGGAAGCAAACCACCTGCTGAGATGAAACGAAGGTATAACAGAGGTTCAAGCGTAGTGAGCAAGTGCGAGGAAGGTCGGTAGAGTGAACGAGAGGAATCTAAAACCCCAATCACTGGGACTGGGGAGCCCAGAGTGCAGTGCTATGTATGCAGCGTGGTGTTGGGAGCACCACCACCAGCAGTGTCCATTAGCTTGTCAGAAAGAGCCGTGGACTCTATGGAAGAGGGGGCTGGGAGCTGCCAAGGCCAAAGCAGTGGAGGAAAAAGGGGTAAGGGGAAGCTGGTAGAGAGTGTTCTGCTGAAATGCCTGGTTATGGACCCTGTGCTAGGTTGGGGGAAAACAGACACAGGACAGAGAAGATAAAGTACAATCAATGCAAGTGACAAGAAGACTGTGAGCAAATGGAGGATTTGAAAGGTCTGGGTAAAACACATATAGTCATTTCCCTTATCCGCCAAGAATAGGTTCCAAAATCCCCCAGTGGATGACTGAAACCATGATACTACCAAACCCTGTATATGATGATATGCTTTTTTCTGTACATATATACTTATGATAAAGTTTAATTTGTAAATTACGCACAGTAAGAGATTAACAATGAAAATTAATAATCAAATAGAACAATTATAATGATATACTATAAAAAGAAGTTATGTAGTCTCTCTCTCAAAATATCTCACTGTACTGCACTCATCCTTCTTGTGATGACATTGAGATGATACAATGTGTATGTGATGAGATCAAGGGGAGGTGAGTGATGTGAGCACTGTGACTTGGCATTAGGCTACTAGAAGGGTGACCTGAACACAGGCAATGTGCTACTGAGACATTCAATCTGATAATCAAGATGGTTACTAAGTAACTAACAGGCAGGCAGTATATGTACCATGGAGATGCTGGACAAAGGTGTAAATCATGTCCTGAGCAGGATGGAGGGGGACAGTGCAAGACTTTATCACACTATTCAGAATGGCATGTAATTGAAAACGTACAAATCCTTTGTTTCTGTGATTTTCCATTTAATATTCTTGGACCAGGGTCCAATATAGTAACTGAAACCATGTATCAGGGGCTACTTACTGTATAGCAAAAACAGAGCAAGGCTCAGACAAGCTTCTAAAACCACAGAGCAGGTCAAAGGGAGAGGATCCAGCCCTCACTGAGGGACACATAGTAAGTAGTAGGTAGTCAGTAGACATTTTCTGGCAAGTGAGTCAATGACTGTATGGGACAGAACGATCCCCTCACCCATGAGCTGCCAGTATCTAATTCTCAAGGTCATTAGGAAATAATCACAGATTAATGATGTACACCAAGGACACTTCACAGACTGTTTGTTTTGACAAGGTTATATTTGACATCATTCTAACACAGTGATTTTCAACTGGTGTGCCGTGGCATACTGGTGTGCTGCAAGAATTTTTAAAACATTCAATACCTGACTACTCAGTGAGAGGCACTGACCTCTTTCCCTTAGATCACAAGTGGCAAACACAAGGCCCGCGGGCCAAATCTGGCTCCCTACCTTGTTTTATCCAGCCCGGCACCTTGTTTCTACCCGGCGGCAGTACCAAGCTCTCACTTAACTGTTAAGAAGTAGTTACATTTACACAGTCCTAAAATTACACTGGGCCCTTTGAAGGCAACCGTGAGGCGGATGTGGCCCCTGGTTAAAATGAGTTTGACATCTCTGCCTTAGATTGTCAAATAAGATGACAACAGCCAACACAATAACAGCCGTCTGGTATGAATGAATCAACCAGACTGGCAAAAAATCTATTTTTTGGTGTGCCATGAGATGAAAAGGGTTAAAAGTTGCTGTTGTAACATGATGATATAGACAATACGTTTAAGAGCTAGAAATACTCAGCTACAAGGGTTGCGCAGATCTGCCAGGACCTGGAATATTATAGAGTCAGTAAATTTCTCTTGATGAATGAATGAATGAATACTATAGTAAGTTCAGTGGATAAATGAATCATACAATATACATTACTTATAATACCCATAATAAACACCAGCAACCTTTCAAAATCATCACCCAAGGAACAATATTCACTGACGTCAAACTGAACAAGTAGTACGGAATAAAGAGTTAAGGCACCTTGTGTCTCAAAGATTTAGATGACACAAAGGCACTAGCTGGGTGGTGGCAGCGTGTGAAGGTACCTAATTCTGCCACTTGCCGTTTGATTCCAGTAC